>NC_091352.1:555837-595837 GCF_038502225.1 Cherax quadricarinatus | reverse complement strand
TGGTGGTGTAGTTACCAGTGTTGTGGTGGTGTAGTTACCAGTGTTGTGTGGTGTATTTTTTGGTGAGTTAATTGTTGTGTGGGAAACCCCCAGTTGTGGGGTAGCCAACCCGGGGGGGGTGTAACCCCAACCCGTTGTGTGGGTAACCCCAATTGGTGGGTGAAATTACCCAGTGTTTTGTGGTGAAATTAATTTTGTTGGTGGTGTAGTTACCGTGGGTTTTGTGGTGTATTAATTTGGTTGGTATAATTATTGGGTTGGGTGGGAGTTACCAGTGTTGTGTGGTGTAGTTAACCCCTGCTGGAGGGTGAGTTAATTTTGTTGTGTGGTGAAACCCAATTTTCGGGGTGGGAGCCCCCAGTGTTTTGTGGTAAAACCAATTGGGTTGTGTGGGTAGCTTAATTTTGTGTTTTGGGGGTGTAGTTTTTGTTTCTGTGTGGGGAAACCCAAATTGTGTTTTGTGGTGAAAAATTGTTGTGTGGTAAACACCAGTTTGGGGGTGTAGCTACCTGTTTTTGTGGTGTGTTAAACTGTGTTGTGTGGGAAGCACCTGTGCCGGGGGAAACCCCCAGCGTTGGGTGGCGTAGTTACCAGTGTTGTGGGGAGGCCCGTGCTGTGGGGTAGCTTACCAGGTTTTTGGCGGGGGCCAATTTTCGGGTGGGGACACCCGTGGGGTGGTGAAACCAATTGGTTGGGTGGGTAGCTCCCAGGTTCGGTGGTGAGTTACCCAGGGGGGGTGAGCCAACCCGTGTTTTGGGGGGTGTAGTCAATTTTGCTTGGTGTAGGGTTACCAGTGTCAGGGGGAAAAATTCCTGTTTGTGGGGAAAACCAAAATGCGGGTGGTGTGTTTTTCCCCGTGTTTGTGGGGGTAGTTACCCGTGGGTGGTGAAACCCCCAGGTTTTGGGGGGAGAAAACCCGGGGTGGGGTAGTTACCAGTGTTTGGGGGGTAGTTACCAGTGTTGTGTGGTAGCCCCCCTGCCGGGGCGAAACCACCAGGGGTTGGGGGTGGGGTTCACCAGGTTTGTGGGAAAACCAGGGGGGTGGTGTAAAACCACCAGCGCCGTGGCGTAGCCACCAGCGCCGGGGCGGGTGGAAATTTCCAGTGGTTCGCGAGGTGAAACCCCCGGTTATGGGGGTTTTACCAGGTTGTGTGGGCAAACCCCGCAACCGGGTGGTGTAGTTTTCCCCGTGTTGTCCGGCGGTTACCAGTGCCGTGTGGATAAACCACCAGTGTCCAAGGGTAGTTACCAGGTTGTGGGGTATCCACCAGCATTGTGGGTGCACTTACCCCGCGTTGGTGTGGTGAGACCAGCGTTGGTGGGTGAGTTAAGGTTTCGTGGGTAGCACCAGGTTTTGGTGGGGTAGCCACCAGGGATGCGGGGGGTAGACCGCGTTGGTGGGTGAGTTACCAGGTTCGTCCTGTAGTCACCCAGGCCCTTGGGGAAGCCACCAAAATTTTGGCGTGTCACCAGTGCCCGGGGGGTAGCCCCCAAAAGGTTTCGGCATAATCAATTTTGCGTTGTGTGGGGGTTAGTCTGTTGGGTAGGGACCAGGTTTTGGGGGAGAGTTACCAGGGGGTGGGAGTCACCTTTCTGTTTTGGGGGAAAAAGAAAACCAGGGGTGGTGATTTAACATTTTTTGGACTACCAGGTTGTGGGGTAGTTACCAGTGTTGTGTGCGGTGAAATTTCCAGGCCCCGGTGGTGTAGTTTGGGGTTTTTGTGTGGTGTAGTTACCAGGAAAGTCCCCAGGAAATTACCAAAATGCCTTGTGGCATGGTTTTTCCCCGGGGTGGGGTTAAAACCGTGCGTTGGGGGGAGTCACCAGGCCCTTGGGGATTACACCACCAGTTTGGGGGGGTGAAACCCCCCAGTGCCGTGGTTTTAGTTACCAGCGGGGCCGGAAAGTCACCGGCCAGTGGCATAGCCAAAAGTGCTGTGTGCGGTGAAACCACCAGTGGGTGCGGGTAAAAAAGGTTTGTGGGGTGGCCCAGGGTTGTGGGGTGTAAAACCCCCAAATGCGGGCCCCGGAAACCCCCTCCAGTGTCTTGGATGCCCCCAGGTTGTGTGGCTGCAATTTAAGGCCAGGGGGAAAACCACCAGTGCCCTTTTGAAAAATTTTACCATGCCCGTGGGGAAATCACCAGTGCCGGTGGAGAAACCACCAGTGCCGGGGGCATAGCCACCGGTTGTGTGGGGGTAAACCCCCAGGTTGGTGGTGTAGTTACCCCGTGTTGTGTGGGGAAACCCCCAGCGTGGGTGGGGAACCCCAGGCCCGGTGGTGGGAGTTTTTCCCCCTTTCCGGTGGATGTCACCCGCGCCAGGGGGTGTAGCCCCCAAGGGGTTTTGGGTGTAGTTTAAGTGGGGTTTTGGGGGTGAATACCAGGTTATGCGGGAGCCACCAGTGTTGGTGGGAGTTAACCCGGCCATGGGGGTATTTCCAGTGTTTTGGGGAGTTACCAGGTTATGGGTGTGGTTAACCCGGTTGTGGGGGGAAAACCGGCCTTTTTGGGGAAGCAAACCGCCGGGGGAGTTACCCCGTGCTTTTGGGGGAGCCCCCAGGGGTTGGAGGTAGTTACCAGGTTATGGGGTAGCCACCCCGTTTTCGGGAAAAAGGGGTTTGGGGGGTAGTTTCCTTTCGTCTGTGGGTAAAATCACCAGCGGTTTTCGGGTGGACCCCGACAGGGGGTGAAATTTCCCCGGTTCGGGGCGTAGACCAGTGCCCGGGGGTAGCCACCAGGTTGTGGGGAAACCCCAAAATGCTTTTTTTTGGAAATACCAGTGTTATTCGTGTAGTTACCAGTGTTGGGGGTGCGGGAGTTAACCCGTGTTTTGTGGTGTAGCTGCCAGTGCGGGGGGGGTGTAAAATTACCAGGTTGTGGGTAGTTAACCCGTTTGTGGGGAAATTACCCAAAAGGGTTTTGTCGTAGTTACCAGGGTTTTTGGGGGTAGTTACCCCGTGTTTTGTGTGGTGAAAACCCAGTTTTGGGGTGGGAGGTCACCAGGGTGGGGGGCCCCCAGTGGTTTTCGGGGGTGAACCCAAAGTGCGGTGGTGGGAGCCCCCAGTGTTGTGTGGGGTTAAATTTTGTTGTGTGGGAAACACCAGTGTTTGTGTTAAGCCCAGTGTTGTGTGTGGGTAGTTACCAGTGTTGTGTGGTGTAGGGTTTCCAATGTTTTGTGGTGTAAACACTTATGTTGTGTGGTGTAGTTACCAGTGTTGTGTGGTGTAGTCACCAGTGTTGTGTGGGGTAGTCAAACCCGTGTTGTGTGGTGATTTTTCCCCGTGCGGTAGGTAGTTACCAGGCGTTTTGGTTTTAGTCACCAGTGTTTTGTGGTGTAGACCAGGTTTGGTGTAGTCACCAAGTTGTGTGGTTTAGTTACCATGCCGGGGGGAAACCACCAGGTTTTTTTGGATAGACCAGTGCTTTTGGAGCTCCAGGGGTTTTGGGGGTGAGTCACCAGTGCCCGGGGGAGTAAAAACCAGGCTGTGTGGGATAGACCAGGCTGTGTGGGAAACCAACCCGTGTTGGTGGTGAATTTCCAGTGTTTTTGTGTGGTGAAACCAGGGGGTTTTGTGGTGTAGTTAAAATGGTTTTGTGGTGTAGTCCCAGTGTTTGTGTGGTGTAGTTACCAGGTTGGGGTGTAATACCCTGTTGGTGGGTATTACCAGTGTTGTGTGTGGGAAAACCACTGTTTTGGGTGTAGTTTACCAGTGTTGTGTGGGGGTAGTTACCAGTGTTGTGTGGGGTAATACTATGGTTGGGGTTTGTTTCCCAGGTTTTGTGTTTGTTAACAGTGCTGTGGGGGAGTTACTCAGTGTTGTGGGGTGTAGTTACCAGTGTTGTGTGGGTAGTTTTCCAGTGTTGTGTGGTGTAGTTACCAGGTTTGTGTGTAGTTACCCGTGCCATTAACAGTGTTTTGTGGTGTAGCCACCAGGCTGGTTGAAATCCCAGTGTTGTATGGGGAGTTACCAGTGTTTTGTGGTGTAATTTAACAGTGTTTTTGTGGTATATTTTTTAGGGGGCGGGGGAGTTCCCAGTGCTGTGTGGGGGTAGTTTCCAAATTTGGGGTGGAGTTACCAGTGTTGTGTGGGTGTAGTCAAAAAAGTGCCCGTGGTGTAGTCACCCAGGTTATGGGAGGAAAACCCGTTGGTGGTGTGTTTCCCGGGGGGTGGTGTAGCCCCCCAAAGGGGGTGTAGTCACCCAAATGTTTTGTGGTAAAACCCCCGGGGTTGTGTGGTGTAGTTAACCCGTGTTTTGTGGGTAGTCAAAGGTTGTGTGGTGTAACACCAGTGTTGTGGTGTTTCCCCAGTGTTTTATGGTGTAGTTAAGGTTGGGGTGGTGCACCAGGTTGTGGGGTAGTCACCCCGTGTTGTGTGGTGTAGTTTCCAGTGTTGGGGTGGGGTTTTAACCCGGTTTGTGGGGTAAAAACCCGTTGTGTGGTGTAGTTACCAGTGTTGTGTGGCGAATTACCAGTGTTGTGTGGTGAAATTACCAAAATGTTGTGTGGTGTAGTTACCAGGGTTTTGGGGGAGTCACCAGCAAGGGTCCCAAAACCACCAGGCCGGGGTAGTTTTACTCAGAACAGGGTAAGGGCCCCCAGGGCAGTTTCCGGGCCACCAGTGCCAAAAAAGTACCCCAGGGGCTGTGTAAACCCCCAGTTCAGGGAGTTACCAGTGCCTGTGTAGTACCAGGTTGTGTGTAGTCACCCCGGGGGTTTTGGTGTTAAGTTGTTTGTGTGAAGCCCCCAATTTTGTTTTGGGGGTAAAAACCAATTTGGGTGTAGTTACAAGTGGTTGTGGAGAAAATGTTTTTGGTGGTGTAGACCATGTTTTGGGGGGTAGTTTTCCAGTGTTGTGTGGTGAAAACCAGTGTTGCGTGAAATACCAGGCCCGGTGGGCCCCCAAGGGGGCCGAGTTACCGGCCGGTGAAATTTCCCTGTCAGGTGAGTTACCAGGTTTGGGGGAGCCACCAGTGTTGTGGGGGTAGCCCCCAGGTTTTTGTGGGTGAACCCCCCAGGTGTGGGTGTAGTTAATTGGTTGTGTGGGTAAATTACCAGTGGGGTGTAGCCCCCAGGGCTTTTGGGGGCAGTTACCGGGTTTGTGCGGGGAAAACCAGTGCTTTTGGGTGTACCAAACGTTGTGTGGTGAGTTACCAAATGTTTTGGGCAGTTTAAGCGGCCGGTGCAGTCACCAGTGTTTTGGCAGTTTCCAGGTTGTGGGCAGTTATTTAAAGGGGGCAGAACCCGTGTTGGGTGAAATTACCCGGTGTGTCCCGAAAACCAGTGGGTGGAAATTTAAGTGGGTTTTGGGCAGCCCCCAGTGCTGGGCGCAGCCCCCAGGTTGGGCAGCCACCAGTGCCGGGGCAGCCACCAGGTTGGGGGCAGCCCCCAGGCCGGGGGCAGCCACCCGGTTTTGGCAGCCCCCAGGTCAGGGAGCCCCCAGGTTTCCGGTGAAACCACCAGGTTTCCGGCAGCCCCCAGTGGGGGCAGCCCCCCTTTTTGCGCCCCGGGTTGGTTACCAGGCCGGGGCAGCCACCAGTGGGGGCAGCCACCAGGGGCGCCACCAGTGCCAGGGCAGTACCAGCGTTGTGGCGCAGCCACCAGGGGGCGCAGTCACCCCGGCCGGGCAGCCCCCAGTGTCAGGGCAGCCCCCGGCAGGTGCAGCCACCAGTGTTGGGCAGTTTCCGGTCAGGTGCAGTTTTACCAGGTTTGGGGCGCCCCGCAACCAGGTGGGAGTTACCAGTGTTCGGCGCAGCCCCCAGCGGGGGCAGGCCCCCGGTCAGGCGCAGGCCCCCAGGTTGCGGGCGTGGGGGGCCCGCGTTGTGAAGACCAGGGGCCCGGCGCAGGGCCCCCAGCGCCCGGGGGCAGCCACCAGGGGTGGCGCAGCCACCCCCGCGGGGCGCAGCCACCCTGTGGCGCAGCCCCCAGGGGGGTGCAGACCAGTGTCAGGTGCAGCTACCCGTGCCGGCGCAGCCCCCGGGGTTTGCGCAGTCCCAGCGTTTGGGGGAGCCACCGGGGGTGCAGACCAGGTTTTGGGGCAGCCACCAGTGTCAGGTGCAGCCCCCCGGTTTTGGGGGGCAGCCACCAGCGGTTGGGGGCAGCCCCCAGCGCCAGGGCAGCCCCCAGGTTTTGGGGGCAGCCACCAGGTTTTGGGGGCAGCCACCAGCGCCCGGCGCAGCCACCCCGTGCCGGGCATCCCCCAGCAAGCCAGGGCAGGGCCCCCAGGTTTTGGTGTAGCCCCCAGGTTGGTTCCAGTCACCGGTTGTGGGTGTTAAGGGGGCCCCCAACCCGCGTTGGGTGCAGACCAGGGCCAGGTGAAAAGGGGGACCAAGGGGCCGGGCAGACCAGCGGGGGCAAAACCACCAGTGCCCGGGCAGTTTCCCAGCGTTGGGAGTTACCAGGTTGTGGGGGCAGTTACCAGGGGGTGGGAGCCACCAGGGGGTTTCGGGCCCCAAAATTACCCCGTGTTGTGGGTAGTTACCCAGTGGGTGGGGGAAAACCCGGTTTGGGGGCAGTTACCGGTTTGGGGCAGACCAGTGCTTGGGGGCAGCCACCGCTGTTGGGGGCCCCAGTTAAACCCGTGCCCGGGCAGTTTCCAGTCCCGGTGCAGACCAGGTTGTGGTGGCACCAGGCCAGGGAAACCCCCGCGTTGTGGGGCCACCAGTGCTGTGGGCAGTTTACCAACGGGGTGCAGCCCCCAAGTTGGGCAGCCACCGGGTTTTGGGGGAGTTTTCCAGTGGGGCCGGTGAGACCAGGTTGTGGTGCGTTAAATGTTGGGTGCAGTTTTCCAGGTTGGGGCAGTTTCCGTGTTCGGGCGCCCCCAGTGCCCGGTGCAGCCCCCAGGCGTTTTGGCGCAGCCCCCAGGCCGGGCGCCCCTACCCCCGGGGGTTGGGGCAGACCAGCAAGCCAGGGGAGCCCCCAGCGCCAGGGGCAGCTACCCCGGGGTGGTGCAGCTTACCGCCGGGGGCCCCCGGTAGGTCACCAGCGTTGGGTGCAGTCACCAGTGCCAGGGCAGCCACCAGGCCCGGGCAGCCACCAGCGCCAGGGGAAACCCCCAGGCCAGGCGCAGCCCCCAGGTTGGGGGCAGCCACCAGTGCCGGGGCAGCCCCCAGTGCCGGGGCAGCCACCCAAATTTCCGGGCAGTCACCGCGTTGGGTGAAACCCCCAGCAAGGGGGCAGACCAGGCCCGGGGGAGCCACCAGTGCCCGGGCAGCCCCAACCAGGGCCAGGTTTCGGGGCCCCCCAGGGTTTTAGGTGCAGCCCCCAGGTTTTCAGCAGCCAACCCGGCCAGGGCAGTTACCAGGTTGTGGCAGTTACCAGTGTCAGGTGCAGCCACCAGTGCCGGGGGCGCAGCTACCAGGGGGGCCCCCGGGGGGCAGACCAGTGTCAGGGAGCCACCAGGGGTTTCCCGGGGGAACCCGTGTTGTGGGCAGACCCGTGTTGGGGGGCAGCCACCAGGCCAGGGCAGCCACCCCGTCCCGGTGAGCCCCAGGCCCGGGCAGCCCCCAGTGTCAGGCAGCCCCCCAGTGCCAGGCGCAGCCAAGCGCCCGGCGCAGCCACCAGCGCTGCGGCGCGCCACCAGCGCCAGGGCAGCCACCAGTGTTCGGCGCAGCCCCCAGGTTCGGGCAGGGCCCCCAGGCCAAGGGCAGCCACCAGCGTTGGGGGCAGCCACCAGGTTCGGGGCAGTTTCCAGGCTGTGGCGGCCCCGGCCAAAACCCGCGTTGTGGGCAGTTCCCCCAGCCCCAGGGGGGAGCCACCAGCGTTGTGGGAGTCACCAGGGTTTGGGGGCACCCCCAGGCCGGGGGCAGCCACCAGCGTTGGGGCAGCCCCCAGGCCGGGGGTGAACACCCGGGTTTGCGCAGTCACCAGCGTTGCGGCGCAGCCACCAGTGTCGGGGGGGAGCCACCAGGCCCGGGCGAAAACCGGGGCCAGGGCAGACCAGCGGGGGCAAAACCAAGTGCTGTGGGCAGCCCCCAGGTTGTGGTGAGCCCCCAGGCCCGGGCAGCCCCCAGTGTTGTGGGCAGTTTTCCAGTGTTGTGGGCAACCCTTTTTGGTGGTGAAAATTTCCCCGTGTTGGGTGCAGTTACCAGTGTTTGGGGCAGTTACCAGTGTTGGGTGAGTTTCCCTGTTTTGGCGGTTTCCCCCGTTTCCGGCGCAGCCAACCCGCGTTGCGGGCAGCCACCAGGTTGTGGTGCAGACCAGCTTGTGGGCAGTTTCCAGTGTTGGGGCAGCCCCCAAAGGGGGACCCGGCCAGGCGGGCCCCAGGTTGGGGAGTTCACGTGCTTTTCGGGAAACCACCAGGCCAGGTGCAGTCACCAGTGTCGGTGCAGTTTCCAGTGCCCGGTGCAGCCCCCCGGTTTTGGGGTAAGTGCAGGGGGTTAAAACCCGGTTCGGTGCAGAACCCGGTTGTGGGCAGTTACCAGTGTTGGGTGCAGTTACCAGGTTGTGGCAGTTACCAGGTTTTGGTGAGCCCATGTTGTGGTGGAGTTACCAGTGTTGTGGCAGTTACCAAATGGGGGCAGCCCCCAGGGTGGAGGTAGGGAACCCGCAAACCGGCGCGGGCCCCCAGGTTGCGGCGCTTTTACCAGGTTTTGGGGGAGACCAGTGGGGTGCAGACCGCGTTGTGGTGACCCCCAGGTTTTGGGCAGCCACCAGGCCCGGGGGAGCCACCCCGTGCCGGGGGAGCCCCCGCGCTTTTGGCGCAATACCAGAACAGGCGGGAGCCCAGTGCCCGGGAGCCACCTGCTTTTGGGCAGTACCGTGGTTGCGCAAAGGGCCCCCAGTACCGGGGGGAGAACCCGGTTGGGCGCAGACCAGGGGTGCGGTGTAGGGGGCCCCCAGGTCAGGGAGCCACCAGTGGGGGTGCAGCCACCAGTGCCCGGGCAGCCCCCAGCGCCCGGGCAACCACCCCGCGTTGGGTGAGTCACCAGTGTTTGGGGGGTTTACCCCCCAAAGGTTTGGGGCAGCCACCGGCCGGGGGCAGCCACCCAAATTTTGGGAGTTCACCAGTGTTGTGGGGAAACCACCAGGTTTCCGGGCAACCAGTGCTTGTGGTGCAGACCAGGTTGTGGTGCAGTTACCCGGTTGGGTAAACCACCAAAAGGGGGGCAGTTAACCCGTGTTGGTGCCAAACCCGGGGGGCAGACCAGGTTGGGGTGTAGGGACCAGGGGGTAAAATACCAGGCCGGGGCGCCACCAGTCCCGGGGGCGTTAACCCGTGTTTTGGGGGAGCCACCAGGTTTCGGGTAGACCAGGTTGGGGCGCCCGGGCAATGAGTTCCAGGGGGGAGACCAGGGTTGTGGGGGAGCCACCATGGAAAAAGAAGCCAACCCGGTTTTGGGAGTTTTCCCCGGTTGGGGCAGTTTCCAGTGTTTTGGGGCAGTTTCCAGGTTGTGGTGAAAACCAATGGGTTTTGGGGCAGTTTTTCCCGTGGGTTTTGGTGCAGTTACCAGGTTTCGGGCAGCCCCCCAGGGAAGGCCAGGCGGGGAAACCACCAGGCCAGGGCAGTTACCAGTGTTTGGGGGCAGCCAAAAGTGCCCGGGCAGCCACCAGTGGGGTGCAAAACCACCAGGGGGTGCAACCCCGTGTTTGGGGGCAGCCACCAGTGCTGTGGTGAGCCACCGCGGTGGCAGCCACCAGTGTTGGGGCGCCACCCCGGCCAGGCGCAGCCACCAACGCCAGGGCAGCCACCAGGCCCGGTGCAGCCAAGGGGCCCGGGCAGCCACCAGTGTTTTGGGCAGCCACCAGGGGTTTTGGGCAGTTTACCAGGGGGGCAGTTTTCCCAGTGCTTGTGGGCAGCCCCAGGTTGGGTGCACACCCGGGGCGGGCAGCCCCCAGGTTGTGGCGCACCACCAGGGGGGCAGCCACCAGGCCAGGGCAGCCACCAGGTTGCGGGGGAGCCCCCGGGCTTTTGGGCAGTTACCAGGTTTCCAAAGGGCAGCCAACCCGCTTTTGGCGACACCGGGGTTTCGGCGCCCCGCAACCAGGGGGGTCCCGGGGTGGGGAGTTACCAGGTCGGCGCAGCCAACCCGTGGCCGGCGCAGCCCCCAGGGCCAGGGCAGCCACCAGGCCCGGGCAGTTTCCCCGCGGGCCCGGGCAGTCACCAGGGGTTGCGGGCGAGGGGGCACCAGCCCCCGCCAGGGCAGCCCCAGTGCCCGGGCAGCCACCAGGGCAGCAGCCACCAGCGCCCGGGGGCAGTCACCAGCGTTGGGGGCAGTTACCAGTGTTTTGGGGGCAGTTAACCCGTGCTGTGGGGCAGTTTCCAGGTTGCGGGCAGTTACCCCGGGGGGGTGCAAAACCAGTGGGTTTTGGGCAGTTAACCCGTGGTTTTGGCGCAGCCCCCGGGGCTGTGGTGAGTTACCGGTTGTTGGGGAGCCCCCAGTGTTTTTGGCGCAACCAGCGGTGGGAGTTACCAGGGGGGGCCCGGGCCGCAGCCCAAAGGCCGGGGTGTTAACCCGGTTGTGGTGAGTTACCCAAAATTTTTGGGGGAATTACCCCGTGTTTGTGGTGAGACCAGTGTTTGGTCAGCCATGGTTTTGGGAAACCACCAGGGTTGGTGGGAGCCCCGTGCTTTTGGGAGTTACCAGGTTGTGGGCAGTTACCAGGGTGGTGCAGTTTCCCCGTGTTTTGGTGCAGTTAACAGTGTTGGGGGTGTAAAATTACCAGGTTGTGGTGAGTTCCCGTGTTATGGTGAAATTTCCATCCCGGGGTAAATTTCCAGTGGTTTTTGGTTTTTGGGGTTTCGGGGGGTTTGCCCGGTGGGGGGTTTTTCCCCGTGTTGTGTGGTTTTAGTTTTTCCCGTTGTGTGGTGTAAACACCAGTGTTGTGTGGTGAAACACCAGTGTTTGTGGCCCGGGAAACCACCAGGTGGTGTGGTGGTAGTTTTGTGGGGGTGAAATCACCAGTGTTTGTGTGGTGTAGCCCCCATGTTGTGGTGTAGTTACCCAGTGTTGGGGTGGGGTAGTTACTAAAGGTTTTGGGGGTGTTAACCCGTGGGTGGGAAATTTACCATGGGTGGTGAACCCATGTTTTATGGGGAGTTACCAGTGTTTTGTGGGGGGGGAAATAATTTAATGTTGTGTGGGGGAGCACCAGTGTTGGTGGGTAGTTACCCGTCGGTGGGTAGGACCAGGTTTTTGGGGAGTCAATTTCCTTTTGTGGGGAGTTTTACCAGTGTTTGGGGTAGACCAGTCCCGTGGTGAAACCCGTGTTTTGTGGGAAACAAAAATGTTTTGGGAGCCCCCCCAGGCCCCGGTGGGGAGTTACCGGTTTTGGGTAGACCAGTGTTGTGTTGTAGCCCCCAAATTTGGGGGTGTTTACCAGTGCTTTTGGGGGTAGTTACCAGGGTTTTTGGGGGGAAGCAATTAAAGTGCCGTGGGGTAGGGCACCAGTTCAGGGGGTAATACTAGTTTGGGTGGAGACCAGGGTTGGGTAGTTACCAGGTTGGGGGGGGTAGTTACCAGTGTTGGTGGGGAGTTCCAAATGTTAGGTGGGAGTTACCAGTGTTTTGTGGGGAAACCAAATGTTTTGGTGTAGGGCCCCCAGTGTTGGGGGGCCCGAACCACCCAGTGTGTGTGTGGGGGAAATCACTGGTTGTGGGAGTTACCCAAGGGCCTGGCGAAACCACCAGGCCGGGTGCAATTTGGGACCCCGGTGTGGGGCACCAAAGTGCCCGGTGAGTTACCCCGTGTCAGGGGTAGCCCCCCCAGGGTTTTGGGGGTAGTCACCAGGGGTTTTGGGTAGGCCTTGTGTGTAGCCCCTCCCGGCCAGGTGGGGAGTTACCAGGTTTTTGGGGGGGTTACCAAAAACAGGGAAAATTTTTAAAGACAGTGGGTAGGGACCCGGGCCAGTGGGGGTAAACCACCTGGTGGGGAGCCACCGGGGCGGGGGCCCCCAGGGGGTTGGAAAGTCCAGGGTGGGAAACCACCGGCCAGGGAGCCCCCAGCGCCAGGGTAGTTACCAGTGCCCGGTTAGGAACCCCAGTGGTTCGGCAACCCCCAGACAGGGGGAGCCCCCGTGCCAGGGGAGGGTACCCCGGGGGGCAGGAGCCCAAGGCCGGGGGGAGACCAGGGAAAAAGGAGCTTTAAGTTTCTGTGGGCAGGACCCGGTTGTGGGGAACCACCGGGGTTTGTGGTAAATTACCAGTGGGGGGTGTAAAAACCCGTGTTGTGGGCAATACCAGGTTGTGGCAGTTACCAGTGTCCGGGGCAGACCAGGGGGTGCAAACCCCGGGAGCAGGCCACCAGTTTTGGGGGCAGCCCCCAGGTTGGGCCGAGCCCCCAGGTTTTAAACCACCAGGTCGGGCAAACCCCCAGTGGGCCCGGGCACACCAGCAACAGGCGCAGCCACCAGGCCAGGCAGGGCCCCCAGGCCCGGCGCAGCCACCAGGGGGGGCAGCCACCAGCGCCAGGGCAGCTACCAGCGTTGCGGCCACCCGGCTGTGGTGAGCCACCGGCCGGGCAGACCAGGTTTTGGGGGCCCAACCCGGGGGGCAGACCAGGCTTTTGGGCAACCAGCGGAGGGCAGTCACCGTGGGTTTTGGGGGTCACCAAAATGCGGGGCAGACCAGTGGGGTGGCGCAGTCAATTGGGGCCGGCGCGGGCCCCCAGCGGCCGGGCAGCCCCCAGGTCAGGCAGCCACCAGCCGGGGGAGCCACCAGCGTTGGGGCAGCAAACCCGTGCTGTGGGCAAACCAGTTTTGGGGCAACCAGTGTTTTGGGGGCAGCCCCCAGTGTTGGGTGCGTTACCAGGGCCGGGGCGACCAGCGTTGGGGCAGCCCCCGCGGGGGCAGTTACCAGTGGGGTGCAGCCACCAGGCGGGCGCAGTTTCCAGGTTTGGGCAGGTTACCAGGGTTTTGGGGGAGACCAGTGTTTGGGGGACCAAAGCGGGGCACCACCAGGGCCAGGGCAGTTAACCCGTGGTTGGGGGAAACCACCATGGGCCGAGTTACCAGTGTTGTGGTGAGGTTTCCAGAAACCCGGGCGCCAAACCGGCCGTGGTGCAGTTACCAGTGGGCCCGGGCAGCCACCAGTGCTGTGGTGCAGCCCCCAGTGGGTTTTGGGCACCCCCAGGGGGTGCACCCCCAGTGTTTGGGGGCAGCCACCCCGTGTTTTGGGCAGTTACCAGTGTTTTGGGGAGTTACCCCGTGGTGCCCGTTACCAGTGTTTGGGGGAGTTTCCCGTGGGGTGCAGTTACCAGTGTTGTGGTGCAGACCAGTGGTTTTGGGGCCCCCAAAAGGGGGTTGGGGGTGGCCCCTTACCAGGGGCTGTGGGGTTTCCAGTGTTGTGGGAGTTACCAGTGTTTGGGGGCAGACCAGCTTTTGGGCAGTTTCCAGTGTTGTGGTGAGTTTTCCCAGGTTGTGGGAAAATTAATTTTGGTGAAACAAAGTGTTGGGTAGACCAAGTTTTGGGCAGTTTACCGGCCTTTCAGGGAGCCACCAGGTTGGGGTAAAAAGGCAGGGGCGCCAAGGGGCCCAAGGGACCCCAGGCGGGGCAACCCCCAGCGTTGCGGCAGCCCCCAGGTTTCGGCGCAGCCAACCCGTGCCCGGGCAGCCACCAGGCTGGGGGGCAGCCACCAGCGTTTTGGGCGCAGTTTTCCAGTGGGTGCAGCCACCAGTCCCGGCAAATTTTTCCCGTGTTTGGGGGAGACCAGGTTTTGTTAAGGGCCCTCACAGGCCCGGCAGCCACCAACGGGGGGCAGCCACCAGTGCCAGGTGAGCCCCCCAACGTTGGCGCAGCCACCGGGGTTCGGTGCGTCACCAGGCCGGGGGGGCAGCCACCGCCAGGCAGACCAGTGCCGGGGGCAGCCACCAGGGGCCGGCGCAGCCACCAGGTCGGCGCAGACCAGGTTGGGGGCAGCCACCGCGCCCGGGCAGCCACCAGGCCAGGGCAGCCACCAGGTTGGCAGCCAACCCGCGTTTCGGGAAACCACCAGCGCGGGCAGCCCCCAGCGTTGGGCGCGCCCCCAGGTTGCGGCGAGTTACCAGCGTTGGGTGCAGTTACCAGGGGGGGGCAGTTACCAGTGCCTGGGGGCCGGGGAGTTTAAACCCCCAGCGGGGGTTTTTGGGCCCGGGGAGTTACCCCGTGTTTTGGGAGAACCCCCAGGGGTTTTGGGGGAGCCACCAGGTTTTTTAAAAAAATTAAGTGTTAGGAGACCCGGGGGAGAACCCGTGGGTTTTGGGCAGTTAAAAGCGTTGGGGATTACCAGGTTGTGGTGCAGTTACCAGGGTTGGGGTGCAGTTTACCATGTCAAAGGGGGTAGTTACCAGGTTGTGGTGCAGTTCCCGGGTGGGGCAGTTTACCAAAAGGGTGGGCAGACCAGTGTTTGGGGGAGACCAGCGTTGTGGTGCAGCCACCAGGCTGCGGGGCAGCCACCAGGCCAGGGCAGTCACCAGTCCCGGCAGGCCACCAGGGCCGGGGGCAGTCACCAGGTTTTGGGCAGCCACCAGCGGAGGGAGCCCCAGGCTGGCAGCTACCCAGGCCTTTTGGGGAGCCAACCCCGGTTTTGGGAGCCACCAGTGCCAGGGCAAACCCCCAGTGTTTTGGGGGAGTTACCAGCCCGGGGGAGTTTTCCTGTTTTGGGGCAGACCGTGCCGGGGGGGACCAGGGGGGAGACCAGTGCCGGGGGCAGCCACCAGGCCAGGGGAGCCACCGCGTTTTGGGCGCAGTCACCCGGCCGGGGAGCCGACCCCGCGCCGGGGGCAGCCACCAGGGTTTTGGGGGCAGCCACCAGGCTGTGGGAGCCACCGCCGGGGGAGCCACCAGGTTTTGGGGCAGCCACCGCCGGGGGGCGCAGCCACCAGGCCGGGAGCCAGTGTTGTGGGGAGGAAGGGGGCCCCCAGCGCTTGGGGCCACCAGTGCCGGCGCAGCCACCAGCGCCAGGCAGCCACCAGCGGGCGGAGCCACCAGTGCGGGAGCCCCCAGGCCCGGCGCAGCACCGTGGGGCAGCCATGTTGGGTGCAGTTAACCCGTGCGGGTGAGACCAGTGTTTTGGGGCAGTTACCAGTGTTTTGGGGCAGCCACCGGGTTGTGGGGGCAGTCACCAGTGTCAGGGTGCCGTTTACCGTGCCGGGGAGCCACCAGCAAGCCAGGTGCAGCCCCCAGTGGGGCAGTTTTCCCCGTGTTGGGGGCAGTTACCAGGTTCGGTGCGCCCCCAGTGTTTGGGGGAGCCACCAGCGGGGGCAGCTCAGTGTTTGGGGCAAAACCAGGGTGGGAGTTACCAGTGTTTTGGGCGGGGTTTCCGTGGGTTTTTGGGGAGTTACCCGTTTCCCGGGGGCAGCCCCCAGGTTGGGGCGCCACCTGTTTTGGGAGCCACCAGGCCAGGGGCTTACCAGTGTCAGGGAGTTACCAGGGTTGGGGGCAGCTACCGGGTTGTGGCGCACCACCGGGGTTTGTGGTGCCAAACCCGTCGGGGGTAGTTACCAGGGGGTGCAGACCGGGGTGGGCAGTTACCAGTGCCCGGGCACCCCCAGTGCCCGGCGCAGCCACCAGGCCAGGCGCAGCCAAAACCCGCCCGGGTTTTGGTGAGTTACCAGGTTTCCCGGAGGACCGGTTGGGTGCACCCCCAGTGTTGGGGGCAGCCACCAGTGCCGGAAAAAGCCACCGGGTTGTGGGAGGACCAGGCAGGGGAGAAAAGCTTTGGTTCACCATGCCGGGCGCAGCCCCCGGGTTGTGGGCGGGTTTCCCCGTGTTGGAAAAAAAAGTTACCAGTTGTGGTGAGTTACCAGGTTGTGGTGCAGTTAACCCGTGTTGTGGGAAGACCAGGTTTTTGGTGCAGTTTTCAAGTGGGTTTTGGGGGGTTTCCAGTGGGTGGTTACCAGTTTGTGGGCATTACCCGTGTTGTGGTGCAGTTACCAGTGTTGTGGGTAGCCAATTCGGTGGGGCAGTTAACCCGTGCCCGGGGGCAGCCACCTGCCGGTGCAGTTACCCCGTGTTTGGGGCAGACCAGGTTGTGGCAGCCCCCGTTTTTGGCCCCCGGTTTTAGGTTTCCACCCGGGTTTTGGTGAGTTACCAGGGGGGCAGTTACCAGTGCTGTGGTGCAGTTAAAAAAGCGTTTTGGGGCAGGGGTTAAGTTTGGGGGGTGTAGTTACCCCGCGGGGTGCAGTTTTTCCAGGTTGGGGGTTTGCCAAATCACCAGTGTTGTGGTCCCCGGGTTTTCCCTTTGTGGTGCAGTTACCAGGTTTTTGGCCCTGTTGGGGAAAATTACCAGTGTTTGGTGGTTTTTATTACCAGTGTTGTGGTGCAGTTACCCACGCCCGGTGTAGCCACCCGTGGGGGCAGCCCCCCAGTGGGGGCAGTTCCAGGTTGGGGCAGACCAGGGCAGGTGCAGCTACCCCGGCCGGGGGAGCCAACCCGGCCAGGGCAGCCACCAGGT
Source organism: Cherax quadricarinatus (assembly GCF_038502225.1). Taxonomy (NCBI): domain Eukaryota; kingdom Metazoa; phylum Arthropoda; class Malacostraca; order Decapoda; family Parastacidae; genus Cherax; species Cherax quadricarinatus. Next base: position 579,468 of record NC_091352.1, on the reverse strand, counting down.
TGGGGCAGCCCCCAGGCCGGGGCAGTCCCCAGCGTTGGGTGCAGCCACCAGGCCGGGCAGCCCCCAGTGTTTTTGGGAGCCAAGTGGGTTTTGGGGGGCGCAGCCCAAACCCGTGCCCTTTTTTTGGGGCAGCCCCAGTGCCAAGCCCCAGGTGCAAATCACCGGTTTTGGGCAGCCCCAGCGTTGGGCGCAGCTCCCCGCGGGGCAGCCACCAGCGTTGGGTGCAGCCCCCAGGGCCGGTGCAAACCACCAGGTTGTGGGCAGCCCCCAGGTTGTGGCCCCCGGCAGCCCACCAGGCCGGGCAGCCACCAGGTTTTGGGGGCAGCCACCAGTTCAGGCGCAGCCACCAGGCCGGGCAGCCACCAGGTTGGGCGCAGCCACCGGGGCCAGGCGCAGCCCCGTTTTGGCGCAGCCACCCCGGCCCTTGGGGGCAGCCACCAGCGCCAGGCGCAGGGCCCCCAGGTCGGCGCAGGGCCCCCAGCGCCCGGGGGCAGCCACCAGTGCCGGGGGCGCGCCACCAGGTTTTGGGGGCAGCCCCCAGGCCCGGTGCAGCCCCCAGTGCCGGGGGAGCCACCAGCGCCAGGCGGGGCCACCAGGTTGGGGCAGCACCAGGCGGGGGTTGTGGCGCAGTCACCGGGGTTGTGGGGGCAGCCACCAGTGTTTGGGGGCAGCCCCCCAAGGCCCGGGCAGCCACCAGGTTTTGGGGGAGTTACCAGGGGGGCCCCGGGGCAGCCCCCAGTGTCAGGGAAACCAAGGGTGTGGGCAGTTTCCCGTGTTGTGGGCAGACCAGTGTTTTGGTGCAGACCAGTTTGGGGCAGCCACCAGTCGGGTGCAGTTACCAGTGTTTGGGGGCAGTTTCCCCGGGAAATTTTGGCGCAGGCCCCCATGCCGGTGCAGTTACCGCGTTGTGCGCAGCCACCAGGCCAGGGCAGCTACCAGTGCTGTGGGCAGTTAACCCATGCCAGGGCAGCCACCAGGTTTCCGGGCAGCTACCAAAGGTGTTAAGTGCGGGGAGTTACCAGTGCCAGGGCAGTTACCAGGTTTTGGGCAGCCCCCATGTCAGGGGCACCCCCAGGCTTTCGGCCACCCAGTGGCCGGTGAGTTTCCAGGTTTTGGGGAGGCCCCCAGGCCCGGGGGAGACCGGGTTGTGGGCAGTTTTACCAGGTTGGCCGGGGGTTTGGGGGCCCCCAAAGGGGTTTGTGGGCAGTTACCAGTGGGGGTTGGTGCAGGGGCCCCCAGGGGGGCTGGTTTGTGCGTTACCAGTGTTGGGGGAGCCCCCTGCGTTGTTGGGCGCCGTTACCAGCGTTTTGGGCAGACCAGGTTTCCAGGGAGAACCCGTGGGGGGGCAGTTTCCCAGGGGCCAGGGGAGCTACCGTGGGTTTTGGGCAGTTACCAGTGTTTGGGGGAGTTTCCAGGGGTTTTGGCGCCCGGGGTTTCCAAACCCGGCGGGTGAGTTCCCCGGTGTCAGGTGCAAATTAAGTGTTTGGTTTTGGTTTTTCCAGTGTTGTGGGGCAGTTACCAGTGTTGTGGTGCAGTTAACCCGTGTTGGGGTGTTTTGGGGGTGGGAAATTTCACTCCCCAATTTTTAATGTCTTTTTAAAATCGATCAATTATCCTCATCCCCAATTTACATGTGCTTGTCAGACCCCTCCGCCCCCTCCAGTTTCCCCCTTTCCCCCCTCCCCCCCCAGCTTTCCCCCCTTCCCTCCCCTCCAGCTTCCCCTCCCCCCCCCCCTTATCTATTTTCTGACTACTGTCATTAGTTTTTCTTAATGTCTGATGGTTTCCTGTGTTCACTCTGTCTACATGACTAGACCTAATTTCCCATTCTTTTCCTCCAGGCTTTGAGATCGATCACTTTGTATCCAAATCCATGACCCCGCTGTCTCTTCTGATTTTTACTGAAGAAACCTGCTGAGCAAGGGAAAAGTCTTTCCCAAAAAAGATACCAAACTGTCGCACACGTGTCTTAGAGGTAGTCTGTGTTACAGGTGGTCTGTATTACAGGTGGTCTGTATTACAGGTGGTCTGTATTGCAGGTGGTCTATATTACAGGTGGTCTGTATTGTAGGTGGTCTGTATTACAGGTGGTCTATATTACAGGTGGTCTGTATTACAGGTGGTCTGTATTACAGGTGGTCTATATTACAGGTGGTCTGTATTACAGGTGGTTTGTATTACAGATAGTCTGTATTACAGGTGGTCTGTATTACAGGTGGTTTGTATTACAGATAGTCTGTATTACAGGTGGTCTGTATTACAGGTGGTTTGTATTACAGGTGGCCTGCATTCACCCTGCCTTCATGACTGATCTCTCTTGATTGTGCGTCCATACATGTAACTACCTTGATACCGGTGAGGGCTCATGATGGATGAAGCCTAACTGCCTCCCATCACCCAGGAACTGAATGCCCCTGCGGCTTTAGCGCCTTCTCATGCACAATTCTTCATGACTTCCCATAAAGTGGTAACAACTCACTCAGATTTTTGTCATACAAGAAGTGTATATCCTTATATGCAAAGTTTACTCTGACACTCTTATTGTTCCTTAACACACTGAGCAAGGAAACATGTGTTCAAAGTACAGGTGTAACAGGTGGAAGTGAACAGGCACAACCTGGCCTTGCTTGGCACTCTAAGACTTCTCTGTAGGAAAATGAGAAACAAGGGAAATGCCTCACGTTTATGTCAAGAAATTCTCTTAACTACAACTGTCAGGCGTCAGGGCAGATCAAGTAGACAAGTGCACAGGATATTTACACTGAGAGGCTTATGTCTCTCAGTATATATACACTGAAAGTTCATTTTAATCCCTATATTAGGAATTAAACTGGTCTTGACTAGTGGTGAACAAGTGACATGTAACCTTGTGTAGTAGATAGCCTTTAAACCCCCATTAACCAACCAATTTAGTCACTCAACTCAGACATGACGATCATCCACAAGTGAACTGATCTCTGGAGTCGTGAACTATCACACAGAGTATGAATAGTCTGGGTAATAGATTCAAAGTAGCAATGATCTGCCTGATAGTTTCGAAATAATCCCTAGTAGAATAAATACGTCACTAGTCATTATTCTTCTGAGTTAGGGACGTTACTACATCACTTCACTCTTTCCACTGACTACATTCTAAAGGTTCTGTTCTCACGTCTGCATCAGGAGTTTTGGCACGAGAGGTGGGTTTAGGAGACAAGAAAGATAGTTTTAGCATGGAAGTAGGCAGAATTTATAACATGGAGAAGACAGCAAAGGTAAGAGAGCCAGTTGAGAAGAGTGGACATTTAAAAAATCGAGTAACTTGGAATGAGAGATGCGGAGGGCGTAGTGGGAGAGAGAAACAGGAACACTTTTGACAGAAGAAGCATGGGAAAAGTGTGCATGACACTGAGTGTGAACCTGTCGTAGATGAAGAAGAAAGTGACACAGTGGTAGACCTGACACTAGACGTCTGACGCTAGAGGTCTGACACTAGGCATCTGACACGACGTCTGACGCTAGAGGTCTGACACTAGACGCCTGACACTAGGCGTCTGACACTAGACATCTGACATTAGACGTCTGATACTAGAAGTATGACACTAGTGGTATGATACTAGAGGTTAGTATACCCAGGACAGGTGGGCAGCATGCCTGTGGTGGAGGTCACCTGATATACCCAAGTTGAGTTACCACAACACTGCCTCACCTCCTTCCCTCCCTCCATCTTTCTCCACTCCGTCTTCCTCCACTCCACCTCCCTCCCTCCATCAACTTCGACTTACCCTCCCACAAAGCACTTACCCCAGGAACATACTAACAACAACTGACTGAAGATCATCACTCAGATCAGTTGACTGACAGTCTGACTGTTATCTATGTCTATATGTATCTCTGTGTGTTTGTATGACTGTTTATATATGTACAATATATGTATGTCTGCATGACTGTTTATATATCTATGTCTGTCTGTACGTCAATAAGTGTTTATATGTCTATATACCTTTACCAAAATCTATAATGTTACTAGTTACTGTGTCTGTGTATTTGTTAGATACCTCATGTGTGTATAGATGTATGTATATGTATAATTATATATCTATGCAGATGTCGTGTGTGTTTTTCTCACCTATATGTGGTTGCAGGGGTCGATTCACAGCTCCTGGCCCTGCCTCTTCGCTAGTCGCTACTAGGTTCACTCTTCCCTGGCCTCAAGAGCTTTGTCATACCTCTTTTTACAGCTGTGTATTAATCTTGCCTCTACCACTTCACTTTCCAGTTCGTTTAACTTCTTGACAACTTTAAAGCTGAAGAAATACTTTCTAGCATCTCTGTGACTCCTCTGAGTTTTCAACTTCTAGCCATGCCCTCGTGTTCCTGTTTCCCATCTTCCAAACATTTTGTCCCTATGCGCCTTGTCAGTTCTTTCAGCATTTTGTACATTGTTATTATGTTAGCCATAGTCCTCCTATCCTTCAGTGTTATCAAGTTGAGTTCCCACATTCTCTCCTCTTCAGACATACCCCTCAGCAAAGTTTCTTGATGTGCTTGACCAGGTGTGGGTTCCATGCTGGTGTTGCATACTTCAATACGAGCCTGACGCACCCGGTGTACAGTGTCGTGAATGACTCCTTACTTCGATGTCGAAAAGTTATTCTTAGATTTGCCAGACGCGCATTTGCCGTACCAGGTATTTGGTTGATGCGCGCCACAAGGAATATGCTCGGTTTGATACTCACCCCAAGTGAGTTTAGAAGTCTTTGCCCCCTCTAGCTTGTACTTCGTCTGAGGTCTTCTTTCTCCTTCCCCAAACTTAATAACTTTGCACTTGGTGGGATTAAACTCCAGGAACAATTTGTCAGACCAGACCTGCAGCCTGTCCAGATCTGTTTGTATCCTTTCCTGATTCTCGTCTGCTTGTATTCTCATTAGTTTCACGCCGACCGCGAACAGGGGCACATCTGACTCTGCCCTTCCGTCACATAATTCACATATACAAGAAGCAGCGGCGGCCCTAGGACTGATCCTTGTGGAACCCCACTCGTTACAAGTACCCATTCCGACACCTCATTACAGACTATCACTCGTTATTTCCTTCCAGTCAGGTATTCTCTGATAGATTGTAGTGTTTTCCCTGTTATTCCTGCTTGCTCCTCTACCTTATCTACCAGTCTCTTGTGTGACAGTGTCTAAAGCCTCCTCACAGTCCAAGAAAATGCAAGCTGCCAAATCCTCTTCTTCCTGCCTTACTTCGTTACCTTGTCGTAGAACTCTACTAGACTTGTGACACAGGATTTTCCATCCCTAAATCCATGCTGGTTGTCATGTATAAACCCATTCCTTTCTAGATGCTCGACCACTCTCCTGATAATCTTCCTCCTAACTTTACATACTATCAATGTCAGTGACACTTGTCTGTAGTTTAATGCTACCTGTCTGTCTCCTTTCTTAAAAACTAAGAAGACATTTGGTGTCTTCCACACCTCCGGCAGTTGCCCTGTGTCGATACACTTATTGAAGATTGTTGCTAGCGGCACACACAGTGCCTCCCTCCCCCTTTCTCTCTCTCTCTCTCTCTCTCTCTCTCTCTCTCTCTCTCTCTCTCTCTCTCTCTCTCTCTCTCTCTCTTTCTCTGTTTCTCTCTCTGTATGTGTGTCTCTCTCTGTCTGTGTGTGTGTGTGTGTGTATGTATGCAGGTGTCCTCTGCGAGGGAGTTGACAGGGATAGAGGAAATGATGGGAAGCGGAAGGTAAGAAGGGATAGAAGAAGGAATTAATAAAGGAAGGGAGATATAGAAGAAGCGAGGGAGGAAGGAAGGGAAGGATAGATAGAGGAAGGGAGGATGGGAGGAAGGTAGAGAGCAGACAGAGGCTAGTCTAGGGTGTGAAGACTTCAGTGCGAGAGTCGCCACAGGGTAGGAAACATCTCTCTGCTCCTCGTCTACACAACACCTGCAACCACAACACCTGCTACACCACTGTTATGTCTGATGGTAAGATACACAGGTGTTGCACCAGAACACCTGCTACATCACTGTTATGTCTGATGGTAAGCTACACAGGTGTTGCACCAGAACACCTGCTACATCACTGTTATATCTGATGGTAAGATACACAGGTGTTGTACTAGAATATCTGCCACATCACTGTTATGTCTGATGGTAAGATACACAGGTGTTGCACCAGAACACCTGCTACGTAACTGTTATGTCTGATGGTGAGATACACAGGTGTTGTTTACCTGGAGAAAGAGTACTAGAACACCTCTACATCACTTATGTCTGATGGTAAGATACACAGGTGTTGTACCAGAACACCTGCTACATCACTGTTATGTCTGATAATAACAGGTGTTGTACAACAACACCTGCTACACCACTGTTATGGCTGATAGTAACACAGGTGTTACACCAGAACACCTGCTACATCACTGTTATGTTTGATAGTAACAGGTGTTGTACCAGAACACCTGCTACATCGCTGTTATGGTTGATAGTAACACAGGTGTTGTACCAGAACACCTGCTACACCACTGTTATGGCTGACAGTAACACAGGTGTTGCACCAGAACACCTGCTACATCACTATTATGGCTGATAGTAACAGGTGTTACACCAGAACACCTGCTACATCACTGTTATGGCTGATAGTAACACATGTGTTGCACCAGAACACCTGCTACACCACTGTTATGGCTGATAGTAACACAGTTGTTACACCAGAACACATGCTACACTGTTATGACTGATAGTAACACAGGTGTTGTACCAGAACACCTGCTACACTGTTATGACTGATAGTAACACACGTGTTGTACCAGAACACCTGCTACACTACTCTTATGACTGATAGTAACACAGATGTTGCACCAGAACACCTGCTACATTCCTGTTATGGCTGATAGTAACACAGATGTTGTACCAGAACACCTGCTACACCACTGTTATGACTGATTGTAACACAGATGTTGCACCAGAACACCTGCTGCATTGTTATGGCTGATAGTAACACAGGCGTTGCACCAGAACACCTGCTACACCACTGTTATGGCTGATAATAACACAGGTGTTGCACCAGAACACCTGCTACATTGTTATGGCTGATAGTAACACAGGTGTTGCACCAGAACACCTGCTGCATCACTGTTATGGCTGATAGTAACACAGGTGTTGCACCAGAACACCTGTCACATTGTTTTGGCTGATAGTAACACAGGTGTTGCACCAGAACACCTGCTACACCAATGTTATGGCTGATAGTAACACAGGTGTTGCACCAGAACACCTGCTACATCACTGTTATGGCTGATAGTATCACAGGTGTTGCACCAGAACACCTGCTACATCTGTTATGGCTGATAGTAACACAGATGTTGCACCAGAACACCTGCCACATTGTTATGGCTGATAGTAACACAGGTGTTGCACCAGAACACCTGCTACACCAATGTTATGGCTGATAGTAACACAGGTGTTGCACCAGAACACCTGCTACATCACTGTTATGGCTGATAGTAACACAGGTGTTGCACCAGAACACCTGCTACATCACTGTTATGGCTGATAGTAACACAGGTGTTGCACCAGAACACCTGCTACATCACTGTTATGGCTAATAGTATCACAGGTGTTGCACCAGAACACCTGCTACATCACTGTTATGGCTGATAGTAACACAGGTGTTGCACCAGAACACCTACTACATCTCTGTTATGGCTGATAGTAACACAGGTGTTGCACCAGAACACTTGCTCCATCACTGTTATGGCTGATAGTAACAGGTGTTGCACCAGAACACCTGCTACACCACTGTTATGGCTGATAGTAACACAGATGTTGCACCAGAACACCTGCTACATTGTTATGGCTGATAGTAACACATGTGTTGCACCAGAACACCTGCTACATTGTTATGGCTGACAGTAACACAGGTGATGCACCAGAACACCTGCTACATCACTGTTATGGCTGACAGTAACACAGGTGTTGCACCAGAACACCTGCTACATTGTTATGGCTGATAATAACACAGGTGTTGCACCAGAACACCTGCTACACCACTGTTATGGCTGATAGTAACACAGGTGTTGCACCAGAACACCTGCTACATCACTGTTATGGCTGATAGTATCACAGGTGTTGCACCAGAACACCTGCTACTTCACTGTTATAGCTGATAGTAACACAGATGTTGCACCAGAACACCTGCCACATTGTTATGGCTGATAGTAACACAGGTGTTGCACCAGAACACCTGCTACATTGTTATGGCTAACAGTAACACAGGTGTTGCACCAGAACACCTGCTACATCACTGTTATGGCTGATAGTATCACATGTGTTGCACCAGAACACCTGCTACTTCACTGTTATAGCTGATAGTAACACAGATGTTGCACCAGAACACCTGCCACATTGTTATGGCTGATAGTAACACAGGTGTTGCACCAGAACACCTACTACATCACTGTTATGGCTGATAGTAACACAGGTGTTGCACCAGAACACCTACTACATCACTGTTATGGCTGATAGTAACACAGGTGTTGCACCAGAACACCTGCCACATTGTTATGGCTGATAGTAACACAGGTGTTGCACCAGAACACCTGCTACTTCACTGTTATAGCTGATAGTAACACAGATGTTGCACCAGAACACCTGTCACATTGTTATGGCTGATAGTAACACAGGTGTTGCACCAGAACACCTACTACATCACTGTTATGGCTGATAGTAACACAGGTGTTGCACCAGAACACCTGCCACATTGTTATGGCTGATAGTATCACAGGTGTTGCACCAGAACACCTGCTACATTGTTATGGCTGATAGTATCACAGGTGTTGCACCAGAACACCTACTACATCACTGTTATGGCTGATAGTAACACAGGTGTTGCACCAGAACACCTGCTACATTGTTATGGCTGATAGTATCACAGGTGTTGCACCAGAACACCTGCCACATCGTTATGGCTGAAAGTAACACAGGTGTTGCACCAGAACACCTACTACATCACTGTTATGGCTGATAGTAACACAGGTGTTGCACCAGAACACCTGCTACATTGTTATGGCTGATAGTATCACAGGTGTTGCACCAGAACACCTGCCACATTGTTATGGCTGATAGTAACACAGGTGTTGCACCAGAACACCTACTACATCACTGTTATGGCTGATAGTAACACAGGTGTTGCACCAGAACACCTGCTACATTGTTATGGCTGATAGTATCACAGGTGTTGCACCAGAACACCTGCCACATTGTTATGGCTGATAGTAACACAGGTGTTGCACCAGAACACCTACTACATCACTGTTATGGCTGATAGTAACACAGGTGTTGCACCAGAACACCTGCTACATCACTGTTATGGCTGATAGTAACACAGATGTTGCACCAGAGCACCTGCTACATCACTGTTATGGCTGATAGTAACACAGGTGTTGCACCAGAACACCTGCTACATCACTGTTATGGCTGATAGTAACACAGGTGTTGCACCAGAACACCTACTACATCACTGTTATGGCTGATAGTAACACAGGTGTTGCACCAGAACACCTGCTACATCACTGTTATGGCTGATAGTAACACAGGTGTTGCACCAGAACACCTGCCACATTGTTATGGCTGATAGTAACACAGGTGTTGCACCAGAACACCTGCTACATCACTGTTATGGCTGATAGTAACACAGGTGTTGCACCAGAACACCTGCCACATTGTTATGGCTGATAGTATCACAGGTGTTGCACCAGAACACCTGCCACATTGTTATGGCTGATAGTAACACAGGTGTTGCACCAGAACACCTGCCACATTGTTATGGCTGATAGTAACACAGGTGTTGCACCAGAACACCTGCTACATCACTGTTATGGCTGATAGTAACACAGGTGTTGCACCAGAACACCTGCTACATCACTGTTATGGCTGATAGTAACACAGATGTTGCACCAGAACACCTGCTACATCACTGTTATGGCTGATAGTAACACAGGTGTTGCACCAGAACACCTGCTACATCACTGTTATGGCTGATAGTAACACAGATGTTGCACCAGAACACCTGCTACATCACTGTTATGGCTGATAGTAACACAGGTGTTGCACCAGAACACCTGCTCCATCACTGTTATGGCTGATAGTAACACAGGTGTTGCACCAGAACACCTGCTACACCACTGTTATGGCTGATAGTAACACAGATGTTGCACCAGAACACCTGCTACATCACTGTTATGGCTGATAGTAACACAGGTGTTGCACCAGAACACCTGCTTCAACTTTAACAGCTGTAACTCAAGATTTTCCCTAATCAAGTATAATAATACGTAGTATATAATTTATTATTGTTATTATAATAATAATAATTATAATAATAATAATTATAATAATAATAATTATTATTTGGCGAACTGTTTAGATAAGTTTTATACGTTTTATTGTTTTTCTTCTTCTTGTGACTGTTGGTTTACCTATGACTGTTAATACTTGACTGTTGGTTTACCTATGACTGTTAATACTTGACTGTTGGTTTACCTATGGCTGTTAATACTTGACTGTTGGTTTACCTATGACTGTTAATACTTGACTGTTGGTTTACCTATGACTGTTAATACTTGACTGTTGGTTTACCTATGGCTGTTAATACTTGACTGTTGGTTTACCTATGACTGTTAATACTTGACTGTTGGTTTACCTATGACTGTTAATACTTGACTGTTGGTTTACCTATGGCTGTTAATACTTGACTGTTGGTTTACCTATGACTGTTAATACTTGACTGTTGGTTTACCTATGACTGTTAATACTTGACTGTTGGTTTACCTATGGCTGTTAATACTTGACTGTTGGTTTACCTATGACTGTTAATACTTGACTGTTGGTTTACCTATGACTGTTAATACTTGACTGTTGGTTTACCTATGGCTGTTAATACTTGACTGTTGGTTTACCTATGGCTGTTAATACTTGACTGTTGGTTTACCTATGACTGTTAATACTTGACTGTTGGTTTACCTATGGCTGTTAATACTTGACTGTTGGTTTACCTATGGCTGTTAATACTTGACTGTTGGTTTACCTATGACTGTTAATACTTGACTGTTGGTTTACCTATGGCTGTTAATACTTGACTGTTGGTTTACCTATGACTGTTAATACTTGACTGTTGGTTTACCTATGACTGTTAATACTTGACTGTTGGTTTACCTATGACTGTTAATACTTGACTGTTGGTTTACCTATGGCTGTTAATACTTGACTGTTGGTTTACCTATGGCTGTTAATACTTGACTGTTGGTTTACCTATGACTGTTAATACTTGACTGTTGGTTTATTCTTGACTTGGTTTATTTTTGACTGTTGGTTTTATCATGACTTAGTTTATCCCTGGCTGCTGGTTTATCTCTGTTAATTTATTCCTGACAGTTGGTTTATCTGTGACTGCTAATTTAACTCTAATCAACTGTTTACAACAAGTAATGGATTCATCTTACTGTTACTTTAATAGTTCTTAACTACCTGTTGAGGGTTGCGGGGGGTGCTGGACCAGGTGCTGTAGCATGTTGCTGACCTGACTCATCACGCTGGAGCCAGCAACATGCAGCCTAACACCACAACCCCTTTGGAAATAAGTCACTCTGTCTGACTTTTTTGGGTTATCCCAGGTTCTCTACACATATGCTGCTATGTATGATAATTCTATGTAACTGTATTTGTGTATACCTGAATAAACTTACTTACTTACTTACTTAACCAGGACGATCTGCAGCTGTCTGGGAGAACTCGTAGAGTTTATCCTCGAAGACTCATGAGAGGGATTCATAATTGCCCTTATTTAACCATCTTTCCTTGTATATTCCACTAATTTCACTAAAGCAAATATTGCTAATTATAAACTGTATCTCGGACTTTTCGTTATTTTTAAATAATTATTTGTTTTCGTTAATAAATAACATAATGTTAAACAGTATTGATGATTTCAGATGGTGTTTATTCCCGCGGTAGTGTATCAAAAAAACGTCTCTTAGTGTATATGCACCGTGAGAAATATGTTTCAGTGTATATACACTGAGAGGTGTGTATCTCTCAGCGCAGTATACCCTGCGAATTAACGTTAATATCTGTTTTAGTTATTAAAATATAACTGGTTGTGATATGCAGCCTTAATGACCTTCGTGTAGTAGATAAGCTTTAAACCAAATTAATCAGTTGACCTGATAGTGGTGGTGGATGGGATGGTGGTAGTGGTGGTGGTGATAATGGTGGTGGCTGGGATGGAGGTAGTGGTGATGGATGGGATGGTGGTAGTGGTGATGGTGACAGTGGTGGTGGCTGGGATGGTGGTAGTGGTGATGGTGATAGTGGTGGTGGCTGGGATGGAGGTAGTGGTAGTGGATGACACTGTGGTGAAGGTGGTTATCGAGGTGAGGGAGTTGGTGGTTTTATAAGGTTTTAGGTGGCGGCAGGTGGTTTCAGGTGTTGATAAACAGTGTCAGTTGGTGTCAGGGGAGGGAGGTGGTGGAATTTGGTGTCAGGGGATTCTGAGTGACGTCAGATGCTGGTAGTTAAATTTAAACGTTGGTTAATGATTTTTAAATGTTCGTAATTATCTTCAGGTGATCCCAGGTGATCTTAGGCGGCATCAGCTGGTGTTAGGGGGTGACAGAATGTGTCAAGTTGGTGATATTCAGGTTATGGTTTAGATGTCAGGTGGTATAGGTGGTGGTGGGGTTGAAAGTTGATATCAGATGGCTGTAGGTGATAATGATAGTTGTTGAATTTGATGTCATATGGTTGTAGGGGGTTTCAGGTGGAGTCAGATGGTTGCAGATGGTAGTAGGTGATGTCAGATGTTCCAGGTAGTAACAGGTGATGACATATGGTTGTATGTGCTCATGAAATCTAGTGAAAGGTACTTCTATCTGGCTTGAGTTGGGTTATAGGGAGCATAAGATGCTGGTAGAAGGTATTAGGTGATGTAAGTTAGTGGTGGTGGTGTTGGTGGTTGCTGGTGGTTGTGGGTTGTGTTGGAGGTTGATAGTGATGTTAAGTGAAAAGTAAAATAGTTATGTCTCAGTGTGTCTGTTTCTCCATCTATCTGTGTATGTCTCCCTCCCTCTCTCTCTCCCTCCCCCATCACTATCTCTCGCTCCCTCCCGAATCACTATCTCTCTCCCTCTGTCTCTTTCTCCCTCTTCCTCGCAGACAAGGACAAAGCACAGCCAGTATTGATTGAGTGTCTTGACACAGATGGACAGACAATCACAGTAAAACACACACACACACACACACACACACACACACACACACAGAAGGTGGAGAACTCACAAGAAATGATCAGGAGGTATGTGAGGAGCTGAACAGGAGATTTAAGGAAGTTTTTACAGTAGAGACAGGAAGGGCTGTGGGAAGACAGCACAGAAGGGAACATCAAGAGGGAATATACCAACAAGTGTTGGATGACATAAGAACAACTGAGGAGGAGGTGAAGAAGCTCTTAAGTGACCTTGACACCTCAAAGGCGATGGGACCGGACAACATCTCCCCATGGGTCCTTAGAGAAGGAGCAGAGATGCTGTGCGTGCCTCTAACCACAATCTTCAACACATCCCTTGAAACTGGGCAACTACCTGAGAAATGGAAGACAGCTAATGTATTCCCCATATTTAAGAAAGGAAACAGAAACGAGGCACTAAACTACAGACCTGTGTCTCTGACATGTATTGTGTGCAAAGTCATGGAGAAGATTATCAGGAGGAGAGTGGTCGAACACCTGGAAAGGAACAAGATTATAAATGAAAACCAGCATGGGTTCATGGAAGGCAAATCTTGTATCGCAAACCTCCTGGAGTTTTATGACAAGGTAACAGAAGTAAGACACGAGAGAGAGGGGTGGGTAGATTGCGTTTTCCTAGACTGCAGGAAGGCCTTTGACACAGTTCCCCACAAGAGATTAGTGCAGAAGCTGGAGGATCAGGCGCACGTAAAAGGGAGGGCACTGCAATGGATAAGGGAATACCTGACAGGGAGGCAGCAACGAGTCATGGTACGTGAAGAGGTATCACAGTGGGCGCCTGTTACGAGCGGGGTCCCACAGGGGTCAGTTCTAGGACCAGTGCTATTTTTGATATATGTGAACGACATGATGGAAGGAATAGACTCTGAAGTGTCCCTGTTCGCAGATGACGTGAAGTTGATGAGAAGAATTAAATCGGACGAGGATGAGGCAGGACTGCAAAGAGACCTGGACAGGCTGAACATGTGGTCCAGCAACTGGCTTCTCGAATTCAATCCAGCCAAATGCAAAGTCATGAAGATTGGGGAGGGGCAAAGAAGACCGCAGACAGAGTATAGGCTAGGTGGACAAAGACTACAGACCTCACTCAGGGAGAAAGACCTTGGGGTGACCATAACACCGAGCACATCACCGGAGGCACACATCAACCAAATAACCGCTGCAGCATACGGGCGCCTGGCAAACCTGAGAATAGCGTTCCGATACCTTAATAAGGAATCGTTCAAGACACTGTACACTGTGTATGTTAGGCCCATACTGGAGTATGCAGCACCAGTCTGGAACCCACACCTGGTCAAGCACGTCAAGAAGTTAGAGAAAGTACAAAGGTTTGCAACAAGGCTAGTCCCAGAGCTCAAGGGAATGTCGTACGAGGAAAGGTTAAGGGAAATCGGACTGACGACACTGGAGGACAGAAGGGTCAGGGGAGACATGATAACGACATACAAGATACTGTGGGGAATAGACAATGATAGGATAGGATGTTCCAGAGAGGGAACACAGGGACAAGGGGTCACAACTGGAAGCTGAAGACTCAGACGAGTCACAGGGACGTTAGGAAGTATTTCTTCAGTCATAGAGTTGTCAGCAAGTGGAATAGCCTAGCAAGTGAAGTAGTGGAGGCAGGAACCATACATAGTTTTAAGAAGAGGTATGACAAAGCTCAGGAAGCAGAGAGAGAGAGGATCCAGTAGCGATCAGTGAAGAGGCGGGGCCAGGAGCTGAGTCTCGACCCCTGCAACCTCAATTAGGTGAGTACAATTAGGTGAGTACACACACACACACACACACACACTGCAAGTTTCTCAGAGTCTGGGGACTGTCAGGTACTCAAGTTTGATCCCAGGAAAGGGCTAGTAGCTCCAAATTCTTTATATCAAGAGTCCTTCAAGAGCATCAAGGCGGCCACCTTCAAGAGCATCAAGGCGGCCACCTTCAAGAGGATCAAGGCGGCCACCTTCAAGAGCATCAAGGCGGCCACCTTCAAGAGGATCAAGGCGGCCACCTTCAAGAGCATCAAGGCGGCCACCTTCAAGAGGATCAAGGCGGCCACCTTCAAGAGCATCAAGGCGGCCACCTTCAAGAGCATCAAGGCGGCCACCTTCAAGAGCATCAAGGCGGCCACCTTCAAGAGCATCAAGGCGGCCACCTTCAAGAGCATCAAGGCGGCCACCTTCAAGATCACATTAACAATCTTGGTTACAGTTTACCAGAAGTCAACAAATGAACTATATTCACATTATTAACACCAGAGGTTAATAAACCACAGGTTTATTAACCTCTGGGGTTATTAATAAACCCGAGGTTTATTAACCTGAGGGTTGTTAATCCAAGGTTTGTTAAGTCGAGGTTTATTACACTGAGAAACTTAATCTCTCTGTTTTATTTATAATGTGGCTTTTTAACCTGCCACCCACCACACAACAGTGACCTCACCACACAACAGTGACCTCACCACACAACAGTGACCTCACCACACAACAGTGACCTCACCACACAACAGTGACCTCACCACACAACAGTGACCCCACCACACAACAGTGACCTCACCACACAACAGTGACCTCACCACACAACAGTGACCTCACCACACAACAGTGACCTCACCACACAACAGTGACCTCACCACACAACAGTGACCTCACCACACAACAGTGACCTCACCACACAACAGTGACCCCACCACACAACAGTGACCTCACCACACAACAGTGACCCCACCACACAACAGTGACCTCACCACACAACAGTGACCTCACCACACAACAGTGACCTCACCACACAACAGTGACCCCACCACACAACAGTGACCTCACCACACAACAGTGACCTCACCACACAACAGTGACCTCACCACACAACAGTGACCTCACCACACAACAGTGACCTCACCACACAACAGTGACCTCACCACACAACAGTGACCTCACCACACAACAGTGACCTCACCACACAATAGTGACCTCACCACACAACAGTGACCTCACCACACAAAAGTGACCTCACCACACAACAGTGACCTCACCACACAAAAGTGACCTCACCACACAACAGTGACCTCACCACACAACAGTGACCTCACCACACAACAGTGACCTCACCACACAACAGTGACCTCACCACACAACAGTGACCTCACCACACAACAGTGACCTCACCACACAACAGTGACCTCACCACACAACAGTGACCTCACCACACAACAGTGACCTCACCACACAACAGTGACCTCACCACACAACAGTGACATCACCACACAATAGTGACCTCACCACACAACAGTGACCTCACCACACAAAAGTGACCTCACCACACAACAGTGACCTCACCACACAAAAGTGACCTCACCACACAACAGTGACCTCACCACACAAAAGTGACCTCACCACACAACAGTGACCTCGCCACACAACAGTGACCTCACCACACAACAGTGACCTCACCACACAACAGTGACCTCACCACACAACAGTGACCTCACCACACAACAGTGACCTCACCACACAACAGTGACCTCACCACACAACAGTGACCTCACCACACAACAGTGACCTCACCACACAACAGTGACCTCACCACACAACAGTGACCTCACCACACAACAGTGACCTCACCACAACAGTGACCTCACCACACAACAGTGACCTCACCACACAACAGTGACCTCACCACACAACAGTGACCTCACCACAACAGTGACCTCACCACAACAGTGACCTCACCATACAACAGAGTGACCTCACCACACAACAGTGACCTCACCACACAACGGTGACTTCACCATACAACAGTGGCCTCACCACAACAGTGACCTCACCACACATCAGTGACCTCACCACACAACAGTGACCACACAACATTGACCTCACCACAACAGAGAGTGACCTCTTCACTACTCGACAGAGAGTGACCTCCTCACTACACAACAGAGTGACCTCACCACACAACAGAGTGACCTCCTCACTACACAAGAGAGAGTGACCTCACCGCACAACAGAGTGACCTCACCACAACACAGAGTGACCTCACTACACAACACAGAGTGACCTCACTACACAACACAGAGTGACCTCACTACCACAATAAACCAGCAACTGTTCTGGTCACCACAATAACATTAACAGGTTTCTCAGAATACCCAACAGCGAGTGACAGACAAACTCTGGATGTCATCCATCACTTGATGTCTTCACCCTCCCAGAGTCTTGATGTCCTCACCCTCCCAGAGTCTTGATGTCTTCACCCTCCCAGAGTCTTGATATCCTCACCCTCCCAGAGTCTTGATGTCCTCACCCTCCCAGAGTCTTGATGTCCTCACTCTCCCAGAGTCTTGATGTCCTCACCCTCCCAGAGTCTTGATATCCTCACCCTCCCAGAGTCTTGATGTCTTCACTCTCCCAGAGTCTTGATGTCCTCACCCTCCCAGAATCTTGATGTCCTCACCCTCCCAGAGTCTTGATGTCCTCACCCTCCCAGAGTCCTGATGTCTTCACTCTCCCAGAGTCTTGATGTCCTCACCCTCCCAGAGTCTTGATGTCCTCACTCTCCCAGAGTCTTGATGTCCTCACCCTCCCAGAGTCTTGATATCCTCACCCTCCCAGAATCTTGATGTCCTCACCCTCCCAGAGTCTTGATGTCCTCACCCTCCCAGAGTCTTGATGTCCTCACCCTCCCAAAGTCTTGATGTCCTCA
Organism: Cherax quadricarinatus; assembly: GCF_038502225.1. Taxonomy (NCBI): domain Eukaryota; kingdom Metazoa; phylum Arthropoda; class Malacostraca; order Decapoda; family Parastacidae; genus Cherax; species Cherax quadricarinatus. Next base: position 561,487 of record NC_091352.1, on the reverse strand, counting down.
CCCTCCCAGAGTCTTGATGTCCTCACCCTCCCAGAGTCTTGATGTCCTCACCCTCCCAGAGTCTTGATATCCTCACCCTCCCAAAGTCTTGATGTCCTCACCCTCCCAGAGTCTTGATGTCCTCACCCTCCCAGAGTCTTGATGTCCTCACCCTCCCAGTCTTGATGTCCTCACCCTCCCAGAGTCTTGATGTCCTCACCCTCCCAGTCTTGATGTCCTTACCCTCCCAGAGTCTTGATGTCCTCACCCTCCCAGAGTCTTGATGTCCTCACCCTCCCAGAGTCTTGATGTCTTCACCCTCCCAGAGTCTTGATGTCCTCACCCTCCCAGAGTCTTGATGTCCTCACCCTCCCAGAGTCTTGATGTCCTCACCCTCCCAGAGTCTTGATGTCTTCACCCTCCCAGAATCTTGATGTCCTCACCCTCCCAGAGTCTTGATGTCCTCACCCTCCCAGAGTCTTGATGTCCTCACCCTCCCAGTCTTGATGTCCTCACCCTCCCAGAGTCTTGATGTCTTCACCCTCCCAGAATCTTGATGTCCTCACCCTCCCAGAGTCTTGATGTCCTCACCCTCCCAGAGTCTTGATGTCCTCACCCTCCCAGAGTCTTGATGTCCTCACCCTCCCAGAATCTTGATGTCCTCACCCTCCCAGAGTCTTGATGTCCTCACCCTCCCAGAGTCTTGATGTCCTCACCCTCCCAGAATCTTGATGTCCTCACCCTCCCAGAATCTTGATGTCCTCACCCTCCCAGAGTCTTGATGTCCTCACCCTCCCAGAGTCTTGATGTCCTCACCCTCCCAGAGTCTTGATGTCCTCACCCTCCCAGAATCTTGATGTCCTCACCCTCCCAGAGTCTTGATGTCCTCACCCTCCCAGAGTCTTGATGTCCTCACCCTCCCAGAGTCTTGATGTCCTCACCCTCCCAGTCTTGATGTCCTCACCCTCCCAGAGTCTTGATGTCCTCACCCTCCCAGTCTTGATGTCCTTACCCTCCCAGAGTCTTGATGTCCTCACCCTCCCAGTCTTGATATCCTCACCCTCCCAGAGTCTTGATGTCTTCACCCTCCCAGAGTCTTGATGTCCTCACCCTCCCAGAGTCTTGATGTCCTCACCCTCCCAGAGTCTTGATGTCCTCACCCTCCCAGAGTCTTGATGTCTTCACCCTCCCAGAATCTTGATGTCCTCACCCTCCCAGAGTCTTGATGTCCTCACCCTCCCAGAGTCTTGATGTCCTCACTCTCCCAGAGTCTTGATGTCCTCACCCTCCCAGAGTCTTGATATCCTCACCCTCCCAAAGTCTTGATGTCCTCACCCTCCCAGAGTCTTGATGTCCTCACCCTCCCAGTCTTGATGTCCTCACCCTCCCAGAGTCTTGATGTCCTCACCCTCCCAGTCTTGATGTCCTCACCCTCCCAGAGTCTTGATGTCCTCACCCTCCCAGTCTTGATATCCTCACCCTCCCAGAGTCTTGATGTCCTCACCCTCCCAGAGTCTTGATGTCTTCACCCTCCCAGAGTCTTGATGTCCTCACCCTCCCAGAGTCTTGATGTCCTCACCCTCCCAGAGTCTTGATGTCCTCACCCTCCCAGAGTCTTGATGTCTTCACCCTCCCAGAATCTTGATGTCCTCACCCTCCCAGAGTCTTGATGTCCTCACCCTCCCAGAGTCTTGATGTCCTCACCCTCCCAGAGTCTTGATGTCCTCACCCTCCCAGAGTCTTGATGTCCTCACCATCCCAGAGTCTTGATATCCTCACCCTCCCAGAGTCTTGATGTCCTCACCCTCCCAAAGTCTTGATGTCCTCACCCTCCCAGAGTCTTGATGTCCTCACCCTCCCAGAGTCTTGATGTCCTCACCCTCCCAGTCTTGATGTCTTCACCCTCCAAGAGTCTTGATGTCTTCACCCTCCCAGAGTCTTGATGTCTTCACCCTCCCAGAGTCTTGATGTCTTCACCCTCCCAGAGCCTTGATGTCCTCACCCTCCCAGAGTCTTGATGTCCTCACCCTCCCAGAGTCTTGATGTCCTCACTCTCCCAGAGTCTTGATGTCCTCACCCTCCCAGAGTCTTGATATCCTCACCCTCCCAGAGTCTTGATGTCCTCACCCTCCCAGAGTCTTGATGTCTTCACCCTCCCAGAGTCCTGATGCCTTCACTCTCCCAGAGTCTTGATGTCCTCACCCTCCCAGAGTCTTGATGTCCTCACCCTCCCAGAGTCTTGATATCCTCACCCTCCCAGAGTCTTGATGTCCTCACCCTCCCAGAGTCTTGATGTCCTCACCCTCCCAGAGTCTTGATGTCCTCACCCTCCCAGAGTCTTGATGTCCTCACCCTCCCAGAGTCTTGATGTCTTCACCCTCCCAGAGTCCTGATGCCTTCACTCTCCCAGAGTCTTGATGTCCTCACCCTCCCAGAGTCTTGATGTCCTCACCCTCCCAGAGTCTTGATGTCCTCACCCTCCCAGAGTCTTGATGTCCTCACCCTCCCAGAGTCTTGATGTCCTCACCCTCCCAGAGTCTTGATGTCCTCACCCTCCCAGAGTCTTGATGTCCTCACCCTCCCAGTCTTGATATCCTCACCCTCCCAGAGTCTTGATGTCCTCACCCTCCCAGAGTCTTGATATCCTCACCCTCCCAGAGTCTTGATGTCCTCACCCTCCCAGTCTTGATATCCTCACCCTCCCAGAGTCTTGATGTCCTCACCCTCCCAGTCTTGATATCCTCACCCTCCCAGAGTCTTGATGTCCTCACCCTCCCAGAGTCTTGATGTCCTCACCCTCCCAGTCTTGATATCCTCACCCTCCCAGAGTCTTGATGTCCTCACCCTCCCAGAGTCTTGATGTCCTCACCCTCCCAGAGTCTTGATATCCTCACCCTCCCAGAATCTTGATGTCCTTACCCTCCCAGAGTCTTGATATCCTCACCCTCCCAGAGTCTTGATGTCCTCACCCTCCCAGAGTCTTGATGTCCTCACCCTCCCAGTCTTGATATCCTCACCCTCCCAGAGTCTTGATGTCCTCACCCTCCCAGAGTCTTGATGTCCTCACCCTCCCAGAGTCTTGATGTCCTCACTCTCCCAGAGTCTTGATGTCCTCACCCTCCCAGAGTCTTGATGTCCTCACCCTCCCAGAGTCTTGATGTCCTCACCCTCCCAGAGTCTTGATGTCCTCACCCTCCCAGAGTCTTGATATCCTCACTCTCCCAGAGTCTTGATGTCCTCACCCGCCCACAGTCTTGATGTCCTCACCCTCCCACAGTCTTGATGTCTTCACCCTCCCAGAGTCTTGATGTCCTCACCCTCCCAGAGTCTTGATGTCCTCACCCTCCCAGAGTCTTGATGTCCTCACCCTCCCAGAGTCTTGATGTCCTCACCCTCCCAGAGTCTTGATGTCCTCACCCTCCCAGAGTCTTGATGTCTTCACCCTCCCAGAGTCTTGATATCCTCACCCTCCCAGAGTCTTGATGTCCTCACCCTCCCAGAGTCTTGATATCCTCACCCTCCCAGAGTCTTGATGTCCTCACCCTCCCAAAGTCTTGATGTCCTCACCCTCCCAGAGTCTTGATGTCCTCACCCTCCCAGAGTCTTGATGTCCTCACCCTCCCAGTCTTGATGTCTTCACCCTCCAAGAGTCTTGATGTCTTCACCCTCCCAGAGTCTTGATGTCCTCACCCTCCCAGAGTCTTGATGTCCTCACCATCCCAGAGTCTTGATGTCCTCATCCTCCCAGAGTCTTGATATCCTCACCCTCCCAGAATCTTGATGTCCTCACCCTCCCAGAGTCTTGATGTCCTCACCCTCCCAGAGTCTTGATGTCCTCACCATCCCAGAGTCTTGATGTCCTCACCCTCCCAGAATCTTGATGTCCTCACCCTCCCAAAGTCTTGATGTCCTCACCCTCCCAAAGTCTTGATGTCTTCACCCTCCCAGAGTCTTGATGTCCTCACCCTCCCAGAGTCTTGATGTCCTCACCCTCCCAGAGTCTTGATGTCCTCACCCTCCCAGAGTCTTGATGTCCTCATCCTCCCAGAGTCTTGATATCCTCACCCTCCCAGAGCCTTGATGTTCTCAACCTCCCAGAGCCTTGATGCCCTCCCCCTCCCAGAGAGACCTTGCTTACCTTCTTTATCACATGTCAATCCTCTCTACCACACGATCTACCACACGATCTACCACACGATCTACCACACGATCTACCACACAGTCTACCACACGATCTACCACACGATCTACCACACGATCTACCACACGATCTACCACACAGTCTACCACACGATCTACCACACGATCTACCACACGATCTACCACACGATCTACCACACGATCTACCACACGATCTACCACACGATCTACCACACGATCTACCACACGATCTACCACACGATCTACCACACGATCTACCACACGATCTACCACACAGTCTACCACACGATCTACCACACGATCTACCACACAGTCTACCACACGATCTACCACACGATCTACCACACGATCTACCACACGATCTACCACACGATCTACCACACAGTCTACCACACGATCTACCACACGATCTACCACACGATCTACCACACGATCTACCACACGATCTACCACACGATCTACCACACGATCTACCACACAGTCTACCACACGATCTACCACACGATCTACCACACGATCTACCACACAGTCTACCACACGATCTACCACACGATCTACCACACGATCTACCACACGATCTACCACACGATCTACCACACGATCTACCACACAGTCTACCACACGATCTACCACACGATCTACCACACAGTCTACCACACGATCTACCACACGATCTACCACACGATCTACCACACGATCTACCACACGATCTACCACACGATCTACCACACGATCTACCACACAGTCTACCACACAGTCTACCACACGATCTACCACACAGTCTACCACACGATCTACCACACGATCTACCACACGATCTACCACACGATCTACCACACGATCTACCACACGATCTACCACACGATCTACCACACGATCTACCACACGATCTACCACACGATCTACCACACGATCTACCACACGATCTACCACACAGTCTACCACACTATCTACCACACAGTCTACCACACGATCTACCACACGATCTACCACACGATCTACCACACAGTCTACCACACGATCTACCACACGATCTACCACACGATCTACCACACAGTCTACCACACGATCTACCACACAGTCTACCACACGATCTACCACACGATCTACCACACGATCTACCACACGATCTACCACACGATCTACCACACGATCTACCACACGATCTACCACACGATCTACCACACGATCTACCACACAGTCTACCACACGATCTACCACACGATCTACCACACGATCTACCACACGATCTACCACACGATCTACCACACGATCTACCACACGATCTACCACACAGTCTACCACACGATCTACCACACGATCTACCACACGATCTACCACACGATCTACCACACGATCTACCACACGATCTACCACACGATCTACCACACAGTCTACCACACGATCTACCACACAGTCTACCACACGATCTACCACACGATCTACCACACGATCTACCACACGATCTACCACACAGTCTACCACACGATCTACCACACGATCTACCACA
>NC_091352.1:508337-550837 GCF_038502225.1 Cherax quadricarinatus | reverse complement strand
GAGTGTGTGTGTGTGTGTGTGTGTGTGTGTGTGTGTGTGTGTGTGTGTGTGTGTGAGTGTGTGTGTGAGTGTGTGTGTGAGTGTGTGTGTGTGTGTGTGTGTGTGTGTGTGTGTGTGTGTGTGTGTGTGTGTGTGTGTGTGAGTGTGTGTGTGAGTGTGTGTGTGTGAGTGTGTGTGTGTGTGTGTGTGTGTGTGTGTGTGTGTGTGTGTGTGTGTGTGTGTGTGTGTGTGTGTGTGTGTGTGTGTGTTTGTGTGTAAACTCAATACACAATAAGCTTTTATTAAGACAACAGCTCAGGGTAGAGCTTTAGAGCTTTATCAAGTAATAACTTGATCAAGCTCTATACAGAGTAAATGCTCTACCAGCAACAGTTTGTTTTACATCTTGTCTTTATACCCATACCCATGACTGTCATGCCCCTGCCCTCACACAGTGAGTCACTGTTGAAGTGAGTCACTGTATGAGTCAGTATTTAAGTGAGTGTTTAAGTTAGTGTTTAAGTGAGTCAGTGTTGAAGTGAGTCAGTGTTGAAGTGAGTCAGTGTTGAAGTGAGTCAGTGTTGAAGTGAGTCAGTGTTGAAGTGAGTCAGTGTTGAAGTGAGTCAGTGTTAAGTGAGTCAGTGTTAAGTGAGTCAGTGTTAAGTGAGTCAATGTTAAGTGAGTCAGTGTTGAAGTGAGTCAGTGTTAAAGTGAGTCAGTGTTAAAGTGAGTCAGTGTTAAAGTGAGTCAGTGTTAAAGTGACTCAGTGTTAAAGTGAGTCAGTGTTAAAGTGAGTCAGTGTTAAAGTGAGTCAGTGTTAAAGTGAGTCAGTGTTAAAGTGAGTCAGTGTTAAAGTGAGTCAGTGTTGAGGTGAGTCAGTGTTAAAGTGAGTCAGTGTTAAAGTGAGTCAGTGTTAAAGTGAGTCAGTGTTAAAGTGAGTCAGTGTTAAAGTGAGTCAGTGTTGAGGTGAGTCAGTGTTAAAGTGAGTCAGTGTTAAAGTGAGTCAGTGTTTAATTGAGTCAGTGTTGAAGTGAGTCAGTGTTAAAGTGAGTCAGTGTTAAAGTGAGTCAGTGTTAAAGTGAGTCAGTGTTAAAGTGAGTCAGTATTAAAGTGAGTCAGTGTTAAAGTGAGTCAGTGTTAAAGTGAGTCAGTGTTAAGTGAGTCAGTGTTAAAGTGAGTTAGTGTTAAAGTGAGTCAGTGTTAAAGTGAGTCAGTGTTAAGTGAGTCAGTGTTAAAGTGAGTCAGTGTTAAAGTGAGTCAGTGTTAAGTGAGTCAGTGTTAAAGTGAGTCAGTGTTAAAGTGAGTCAGTGTTAAAGTGAGTCAGTGTTAAAGTGAGTCAGTGTTATAGTGAGTCAGTGTTAAAGTGAGTCGGTGTTAAAGTGAGTCAGTGTTAAAGTGAGTCAGTGTTAAATGAGTCAGTGTTAAAGTAAGTCAGTGTTAAAGTGAGTCAGTGTTAAGTGAGTCAGTGTTAAAGTGAGTCAGTGTTAAGTGAGTCAGTGTTAAAGTGAGTCAGTGTTAAAGTGAGTCAGTGTTAAAGTGAGTCAGTGTTAAAGTGAGTCAGTGTTAAAGTGAGTCAGTGTTAAAGTGAGTCAGTGTTGAGGTGAGTCAGTGTTGAGGTGAGTCAGTGTTGAGGTGAGTCAGTGTTGAGGTGAGTCAGTGTTGAGGTGAGTCAGTGTTAAAGTGAGTCAGTGTTGAGGTGAGTCAGTGTTGAGGTGAGTCAGTGTTGAGGTGAGTCAGTGTTGAGGTGAGTCAGTGTTGAGGTGAGTCAGTGTTGAGGTGAGTCAGTGTTGAGGTGAGTCAGTGTTGAGGTGAGTCAGTGTTGAGGTGAGTCAGTGTTGAGTCATCTCAGACTCATGGCTACTTGCTCGCAAAATTCACTTCTTTACATAATTTATAGAATTATATCGAGTTTATTTTCAGTTAAGATAATTATCTTAAATAATTCCGCTGGAGAGAAGATTGCTTATAATATATATATATAAACTTCTCATAAATTATAGTTTCTGATTAATTTTCACCCATTTTCCAGAGTATATTCTTAGAGTTTATTTTAGTCCCTATTTTAGGGACTTAGGTATTCTAGTCTGGTGGTGAAAATGTTATTGTATAGCCTTAATGACCTTGGTGTAGTCGATAGTCTTACAACCTTATTAACCAACCGACTAAACCCATGCTTCACTTGCTGACCCCTTGGTTAAGATAAGATAAGATTTCGTTCGGATTTTTAACCCCGGAGGGTTAGCCACCCAGGATAACCCAAGAAAGTCAGTGCGTCATCGAGGACTGTCTAACTTATTTCCATTGTGGTCCTTAATCTTGTCCCCCAGGATACGACCCACACCAGTCCACTAACACCCAGGTACCTATTTGCTGCTAGGTGAACAGGACAACAGGTGTAAGGAAACGTGTCGAAATGTTTCCACCCACCGGGAATCGAACCCGGGCCCTCCGTGTGTGAAGCGGGAGCCTTAGCCACCAGGCCACCTTATTAACCAACCGACTAAACCCATGCTTCACTTGCTGACCCCATACATCATCCATGCCGAGGTTATTCCAACACTGGAGATCTCTGTTTCTGACACAGAACTAGAACTGGAAGAACTCACACAGAGGAACCTTCTGATACGAGGTTGTCAGTAGGTGGGGAGAGAACCTTCACCCAGTGTGTCATGGGAGGGGGAGAGAACCTTCACCCAGTGTGTCATGGGAGGGGGAGAGAACCTTCACCCAGTGTGTCATGGGAGGGGGAGAGAACCTTCACCCAGTGTGTCATGGGAGGGGGAGAGAACCTTCACCCAGTGTGTCATGGGAGACAACTATGGACTGGGGTTTGTTTCTTTATTATTCATCAATTCCTTCCTTGCAGATCATCACGTCTTACATCATGTTATTTGCTCTTCCTATGTATTCTCTCCTCCCAGGCTTTCATCCTCTCCCTCTCTCCCCACTTTCTGACTCCTTCCCGTCCTTTTCTCCCTCCTGCTTTTCTTATCCTTCCCACTGCTTTCTCTCCATTCTTCAATCTCACTCTGGGATGAACCAGCTTAACCAAGTTAAATCTCTCCTTGTCTGTCCTCTACTCACTTACCTTTTATTAATGATCATCATTTACCTCTGTTATTCTCTCTCTCTCCCCTATAATTACAACTCTTCTGTTATCAAGTATTTACAGAAGCTTTGACTAGCACGTCCTGACACCTGTGGTAGTTATAGGCTCCAGAGACGATACTGGAGACACTTGGTGCTGGAGACGATATTGGAGACACTTGGTGCTGGAGACGATACTGGAGACAATACTGGAGACACTTGGTGCTGGAGACAATACTGGAGACACTTGGTGCTGGAGACAATACTGGAGACACTTAGTGCTGGAGACAATACTGGAGACACTTGGTGCTGGAGACAATACCGGAGACACTTGGTACAGAAAACGATACAGAGCAGACAATGTATCTGTGTCAGCAGCAGAGTAACATAGCAGACAATATATCTGTGGCAGCAGCAGAGTAACATAGCAGACAATGTATGTGTCAGCAGCAGAGTAACATAGCAGACAATATATCTGTGTCAGCAGCAGAGTAACATAGCAGACAATATATCTGTGGCAGCAGCAGAGTAACATAGCAGACAATGTATGTGTCAGCAGCAGAGTAACATAGCAGACAATATATCTGTGGCAGCAGCAGAGTAACATAGCAGACAATGTATGTGTCAGCAGCAGAGTAACATAGCAGACAATATATCTGTGGCAGCAGCAGAGTAACATAGCAGACAATGTATGTGTCAGCAGCAGAGTAACATAGCAGACAATATATCTGTGTCAGCAGCAGAGTAACATAGCAGACAATATATCTGTGGCAGCAGCAGAGTAACATAGCAGACAATGTATCTGTGTCAGCAGCAGAGTAACATAGCAGACAATGTATCTGTGTCAGCAGCAGAGTAACATAGCAGACAATGTATCTGTGTCAGCAGCAGAGTAACATAGCAGACAATATATCTGTGTCAGCAGCAGAGTAACATAGCAGACAATATATCTGTGTCAGCAGCAGAGTAACATAGCAGACAATATATCTGTGTCAGCAGCAGAGTAACATAGCAGACAATATATCTGTGTCAGCAGCAGAGTAACATAGCAGACAATATATCTGTGTCAGCAGCAGAGTGGTCTGGTGGCTAAAGCTCCCGCTTCACACAGGGAGGGCCAGGGTTCGATTCCCGGCGGGTGGAAACATTTGACACGTTTCCTTACACCTGTTGTCCTGTTCACCTAGCAGCAAATAGGTACCTGGGTGTTAGTCGACTGGTGTGGGTCGCATCCTGGGGGACAAGATTAAGGACCCCAATGGAAATAAGTTAGACAGTCCTCGATGACGCACTGACTTTCTTGGGTTATCCTGGGTGGCTAACCCTCCGGGGTTAAAAATCCGAACGAAATCTTATCTTATCTTATCTAGCAGATAATATATCTGTGTCAGCAGCAGAGTAACATAGTTGTGTGACGGGTATAGCGATTTTCATTATTATAATAATAATAATAATAATGAGAGAATTCTGTGTTTCACAGACTTGTGCAAAACAACATTATAAACATTCTCAGCCTCTCTCTCTCTCTCTCTCTCTCTCTCTCTCTCTCTCTCTCTCTCTCTCTCTCTCTCTCTCTCTCTCTCTCTCTCTCTCTCTCTCTCTCTCTCTCTCACACGTTAGACGGCACCTTAATTAATGTAGTGACCAGTGACGGCACCTTAACACAATGACCAGTTATGGTTTCCACAATATATAAAAATCGAAGATGGTGTGGGGAGGGTACAGAGACAGCTAGTAACCTCATACCATCAGTAAAATACAAACAATATGAGTAAGTCTCAAAGCACTTAACTTATTCTCACTTAAGAGACGATGAGATCTCATCCTAACCATCGAAACAGCAAACAGTAACATTTGAAGTGCAAACTGAGTCAATTGTCCAAACAATGGAACGAAACTCTGAAGCAAGAGGAGCAACAGAAATGTAAGCAATATTTTTTAACAGAGTTATAGAGCACTGAATTAGACTGTCTAGTGAAGATGTAAATACATTACAGTTATTTAAGACCCAGCAGGACAAGCATATTGCACATATTAAATTCAAGAAGATACCATGCAGTGTCTGTCTCTGGTTGACACAGTATTGTTCTCAGTACACAAGAACAACGCAACGATGACTTGACCATGCAACACCCAGGGCATAGTAGGGACGTACTGTTAGAGCTGCTAGTACCAACAGTAGGAACTTAAACAGTAGTTCTCTTTCTCTCTCCCTCTCCCTCTTCCTCTCTCTCTCTCTCTCTCTCTCTCTCTCTCTCTCTCTCTCTCTCTCTCTCTCTCTCTCTCTCTCTCTCTCTCTCTCTCTCTCTCTCTCTCTCTCTCTATCTTTCGACGCAGGTGGTGTCTGGTCAGAATTCAGACTCGCACGACCCTCATCACCCATAATTCCCTCTTGTCTCGCCCAGGAGTTTCAACCCTGTGTCCTCGTGTCCTCGTGCAACAAGGTCACCACCAGGCCACCCACCCACCCACACACACACACACACACACACACACACCCACACACACACACACCCACACACACACACACACACACACACACACATACACACATACACACATACACACACACATACATATGCTGCAGCATATGGGCGCCTGGCAAACCTGAGAACAGCATTCCGACACCTTAGTAAGGAATCATTCAAGACACTGTACACCGTGTATGTCAGGCCCATACTGGAGTATGCAGCACCTGTTTGGAACCCGCACTTGATAAAGCACGTCAAGAAACTAGAGAAAGTACAAAGGTTTGCAACAAGGTTAGTTCCAGAGCTAAGGGGAATGTCCTATGAAGAAAGATTAAGGGAAATCGGCCTGACGACACTGGAGGACAGGAGGGTCAGGGGAGACATGATAACGACATATAAAATACTGCGTGGAATAGACAAGGTGGACAAGGACAGGATGTTCCAGGGAGGGGACACAGAAACAAGAGGCCACAATTGGAAGTTGAAGACACAAATGAGTCAGAGAGATAGTAGGAAGTATTGCTTCAGTCATAGAGTTGTAAGGCAGTGGAATAGCCTAGAAAATGACGTAGTGGAGGCAGGAACCATACACAGTTTTAAGACGAGGTTTAATAAAGCTCATGGAGCGGGGAGAGAGAGGGCCTAGTAGCAACCGGTGAAGAGGCGGGGCCAGGAGCTAGGACTCGACCCCTGCAACCACAAATAGGTGAGTACAAATAGGTGAGTACACACACACACACACACACACACACACACACACACACACACACACACACACACACACACACACACACACACAAACACACACACACACACATACACACACACATACACACATATGGGCGCCTAGCAAACCTCAGAACAGCATTCCGACATCTTAATAAGGAATCGTTCTGGACCCTGTACACCGTGTACGTTAGGCCCATATTGGAGTATGCGGCACCAGTTTGGAACCCACACCTAGCCAAGCATGTAAAGAAACTAGAGAAAGTGCAAAGGTTTGCAACAAGACTAGTTCCAGAGCTAAGAGGTATGTCCTACGAGGAGAGGTTAAGGGAAATCAACCTGACGACACTGGAGGACAGGAGAGATAGGGGGGACATGATAACGACATACAAAATACTGAGAGGAATTGACAAGGTGGACAAAGACAGGATGTTCCAGAGATTGGACACAGTAACACGGGGACACAGTTGGAAGTTGAAGACACAGATGAATCACAGGGATGTTAGGAAGTATTTCTTCAGCCACAGAGTAGTCAGTAAGTGGAATAGTTTGGGAAGCGATGTAGTGGAGGCAGGATCCATACATACCTTTAAGCAGAGGTACGATAAAGCTCATGGTTCAGGGAGAGTGACCTAGTAGCGACCAGTGAAGAGGCGGGGCCAGGAGCTCGGACTCGACCCCTGCAACCTCAACAAGGTGAGTACTACTAGGTGAGTACATACAAGTTGTTATACAGTCACATTAAGAAGAAAACAACAGTCAAAGACCAGGTAATCAGACTGAGGAAGGAAGGAGGGGAGATCACAAGCAACGACTAAGAAGTATGTGAACAACTCAACATGTGATATAAGGAAATATTTTCATTGGAGACAGAAATACTTCAGAAAGCCGGAATGGTGGAGTGCACCAACAAGTGCTGGAGACGATACATACAACAAAGGAGGAGGAAGTGAGGAGGCTGCTAAGTGAACTTGATACCTCTAAAGCAGTGGGACCAAGCAACATCTCTCCGTAGGTCTTGAGAGGAGCAGAGGCGCTGTGTGCCACTAACAATATTCAACATATGTATCGAAGCAGGGCAACTACCTGAGGTATGGAAGACAGCAAACGTAGTTCCAATCTTTAAGACAGACACGCAGCATTAAACTACACACCAGTTTCACTGAAATGTATAGTATGCAAGGTCATGGATTATTATTATAATCAAGGGGGAGCGCTATACCTGTAGGATTATACAGCGCCTGTGGGGGGGATGGAAGGTATTCAGGGTTAATTCAGGGAACTGGAGCAAAGATCCAGTTCCCTAGATCAAGAGCCCCTCACCAACATCAAGGAACCTTCCTTGAGGGGCACCGCAAGGTCATGGAGAAGATTATAAGGAGAAGAGTGGTGGAGCACTTAGAAAGGAATGAGGTTGTACACGATAACCAGCACAGTTTCAGGGAAGGGAAATCCTGTGTCACAAACCTCCTGGAGTTTTACGACATGGTAGTTAGACTGCATTTTCTTTCGACACCGTTCCGCATAAGAGGTTAGTGTAAAACTAGAGGAGCTGACAGGAATAACAGGAAAGGTACTGCAGTGAATCAGAGAATACCAAACATTAAGGAAATAATTAGTTCTGGTAGGTGACGAGATGTTATACTAAGTTATAGAAATAAAAACTGAATATAAGTAAAGAATAAAATATGAAAATGAGATGCAAATAAGAAAATATAGAAGGTAGTAATTCTCAGCCGCGTCCTGAGAGTCAAAAGAGAAAGAAAAGTGAATATTATCACCAGAAAGCCTAGTGTGTGGTAGGTAGGAGGAGTTAGGTAGGACTGGTGGCTAAGTACGTTATTCAGTGGCACCTCACGTACGAAGGTTGACCTGGGCAACGTAACTGTGTACGATAATCTGTGTGTGTGTCACTGCTCGTGACCACCTCCCACTCTGCTTATTGGACACCACCACAGTGACTCGCTGCAAGCAAAAAACAAGGAAACATAAGGAAGGGTTGACAGTCAGAAGGAAGTTTTAGCTGCTTACACTTACTTGACTGAAACTGAGATAAGTGAAGGACACCTCACACACACACACACACACACACAAGCTAAGTGTCTTCTCAACAAGTGCCTTTGATAAAATGGTAACTGTTTTCACGAACATCTGAGACACTATAGTCGTCTTGAACTTCCACACTCACATATAACAAGTGGGGTCCCCCAAGGAGCAGTACTATGGCATAAGCTACAGTCTGGGCAGACATAAACTACAGTCTGGGCAGACATAAACTACAGACTGGGCAGACATAAACTATTGTCTGGGCAGACATGAAGTACAGTCTGGGCAGACATCATAAACTACAATCTGGGCAGACATAAACTACAGTCTGGGCAGACATAAACTATTGTCTGGGCAGACATGAAGTACAGTCTGGGCAGACATCATAAACTACAATCCGGGCAGACATAAACTACAGTCTGGGCAGACATAAACTACAGTCTGGGCAGACATAAACTACAGTCTGGGCAGACATAAACTACAGTCTGGGCAGACATAAACTACAGTCTGGGCAGACATAAACTACAGTTTGGGCAGACATAAACTACAGTCTGGGCAGACATAAACTACAGTTTGGGCAGACATAAACTACAGTTTGGGCAGACATAAACTACAGTTTGGGCAGACATAAACTACAGTCTGGGCAGACATAAACTACAGTCTGGGCAGACATAAACTACAGTCTGGGCAGACATAAACTACAGTCTGGGCAGACATAAACTACAGTCTGGGCAGACATAAACTACAGTTTGGGCAGACATAAACTACAGTTTGGGCAGACATAAACTACAGTCTGGGCAGACATAAACTACAGTCTGGGCAGACATAAACTACAGTCTGGGCAGACATAAACTACAGTCTGGGCAGACATAAACTACAGTTTGGGCAGACATAAACTACAGTTTGGGCAGACATAAACTACAGTCTGGGCAGACATAAGCTACAGTCTGGGCAGACATAAACTACAGTCTGGGCAGACATAAACTACAGTCTGGGCAGACATAAACTACAGTTTGGGCAGACATAAACTACAGTTTGGGCAGACATAAACTACAGTCTGGGCAGACATAAACTACAGTTTGGGCAGACATAAACTACAGTCTGGGCAGACATAAACTACAGTCTGGGCAGACATAAACTACAGTCTGGGCAGACATAAACTACAGTCTGGGCAGACATAAACTACAGTCTGGGCAGACATAAACTACAGTCTGGGCAGACATAAACTGGGATCTTCAGCCAATAACCGTCCAGGAGAAGGAGTCTCCTTGATTCTGGCTAAGAATTATTGATTCAAGTAATTGGATTCACCCTCCTGTTCCTCTGATCAATTCTGATTAAACCTTCCTCTCTCTAAGTTCTCTATGACTCATATGGGTTTGGCATGGCCCGCGAATATAATAATAACCAAGGAGAGCAGCCTTGGAGAGTACATCACACCGAGCATATCTCCGGAGAACATTAAGTGCAGAGCTTTGGCACCGTACACGAGGCTACACTAGTACAAACTGTCTTCGACATAAATGAAGGATATTTTAGAAAATTATTTACAGTATGAGAGGACGCAAGAGGCAAGCAGCCAATAATGATGACCAATACTGGTTAAAAGTCTAGGCCCAGACACACGCACACACACACACACACACACACACACACACACACACACACACACACACACACACACACACACACACACACACACACACACACACACACACACACACACACACACACACACACACACACACACACACACACACACACACACACACACACATTAAACACAATAACTCAGTGCCATGTGAGTGTGGTCACAGCCTTGACTCCTGGACACAGAACTTGCGGTAAAGCTCAGCACTGCGGCAGTGCACAGGTGTACTTCAAGGTTCAGTACTCATCGATTTGTTAATGTTGGTGTCGACGCATTGCTGCTGTCCTCGTCTCTTAACATATATTGTCATTCCTCAGTCCTGTTGTCATGGCTCTTGTAAACTTTCTGTTAAAAGTGTGTCGATAGTTTGCTTCCATTTCTTCGTTAACTAGGTCACTTCACTTCCCCTGTCATCGTAAGACTGAAGTTGGGTATTTGGGTAATTGGGTTTAAAACTCAAAGGGGCATTAAGACTATGTTATCGGCTCGTCATCGGTCAAGAACTATTTAATACCTGAAATAGGTATTAAACTCTCAGTATACATATATATATATATATATATATATATATATATATATATATATATATATATATATATATATATATATATATATATATATATATATATATATATATATATATATATATATATATATATATATATACACACACAAATAACATATAACGCTGTGTATATATTCCTGACTAAAGACGTATTTATAAACGTGTGTATGGTTCATGTAATGCTTTTAGCTTTTATCTATGTTCCCTTTGACCACGATCTTGTTACAAATATTTTATCACCATTGTTTATTTATCAACTACCACATACGTCGTAATCGTGTCTCCCAGAGTTCTCAACTCTAAAGTGCTTATATTAAATTGGCAAAATTTCTCCTCGTAGTGTATCCCCATCAATTTCCGGGATCAGTCCAGTTGCAAACTACATCATATTCTGAGTTATGATGACAGCACTTACTACCGTCGTGCTGTTAGTTAAGACACCTCACTGGTACACAGGGATATTATTTTCAGTGTGTAGAGAGTGTGATTGAGTAAACTTTGATGCTAGTTTATTATGGTGACATCAGAATGTTATCACTCAGAGTTAAGGCAATACTAGTGTTTCCTAACTTGTGGTGATTGATGTAACTCAGACATTTTAATGTAAGTGTTGCTCTTATTTGAACACATTATGACATAGTCTTTTCAAGTGTTGAGGGAATCTTTGTATTACTATGATAACAAGGCAGAAGATTCAGTGATATAACTGTGATACCCCTGAAGGGCTCTTGATCTGAGGAATTTTGATACCATAATACTTTTGTGTTATAAGACTTCGTCTACATCACCAGTTTGTCTGTGTTAGTGGGAGAGAGAGAGAGAGAGAGAGAGAGAGAGAACTTCTTCCTTCACACTCACCATATATATTCCCTTCCTTCCTTCCCTGCTTTATTATAAAGCAAGTTTTACTACCTCCACTTTCTCGCGTGTTTCTTCTCCCCCAGAGAGCAAGTCCCAGCTGGAGGAGGAGGTGAGCGAGCAGGAAGCAGAGGTGAACGAGGTGGAAGGTGAGGTATACTCTAGTTCTCATGAGCGAGCCATCATAATGCGCTCCTTTTGAATATATATATATGTATATATATATATATATATATATATATATATATATATATATATATATATATATATATATATATATATATATATATATATATATATATATATATATATATATATATATATATATATATATATTATATATATACGTATATATATATATGTATGGTTTTAGTTTAACAATGTGTTTCTAATTAAATTTGAAACGCTGTTCACAAATCTGAGTTTAAATTTGCTCCAACATGTACAGTTTGTGTGAAACAGCATCCCAGAGTGAACCATCATCACCTAGACGTAGCCATCAAGATATATCAGGAAAACTTGTCGATAATAAATAATAATATCTTTATATACTACAAGTACATGTACAAGGTATACAGACCATAGCTGACATCAATGACATACGTACTACTATATAGAAAGACCCTGGTTATGCAGGACATTTCCCGCAAATTAGGTCAGTTTTGTCCCCGGATGCGACCCACACCAGTCCACTAACACCCAGGTACCTATTTTACTGATGGGTGAACATAGACAAACAGATGTAAAGAAACGCGCCCAATGTTTCTACCCTGGCTGGGAATCGAACCCAGACACTCGCCGTGTGAAGTGAAAGCTTATCAGGCCACAAGAGCTGCTGGACGCTGCTGTCACACCCACACTGAACACAAGTCATGTTAATATTTTTTTGTATGATTTTATAGAAATTTCTGTTATTTTTGTTATGTATATATGTAATGAATTTACGTTCAGAAAGAGTAGTTTTTGTCACTGTGTTGACCACACTTAATATTGGTAACATATATCATGTGGTTCTTCATCCTTTAATAGTCACAATATTCATACCATAACCCCGGCCGGGATTGAACCCGCGGTCATAGAGTCTCAAAACTCCAGCCCGACCGCGGGTTCAATCCCGGCCGGGGGTATGGTTTGTTTGCAATCGTGTCATTACGATTTCTTGAGTCACAATATTCATCTTAAGATTTATAAAATACATGGGTGTCCCGTGGCTTGGTTGGCAACGCTCTCGCCACACACACTGAGTGTCCGGGTTTTATCCCAGATATGGGTGGAAATGTTGGGCATATTTCCTTACACCTGCAACCCTTGTTCACCTAGCAGTAAGTAGGTACCTAGGTGTTAATCACCTTATTCCTGCTGTCAGTGTTCACCTAGCAGTAACTAGGTACCTGGGCGTTAATGGACTGGTGTGGGTGGCATCCTGGTAGACAAGATTAAAGGACCACAATGGAAATAAGACAGACAGTCCTCCATGATGTACGAACTTTCTTGGGTTGACCTGAATGGATAACCCTCCCTACCCCGAGTTATCTTGGGTGAATAACCTTCCTTACCCCTGACTGTCTTGGATAGCTAACTCTCCCCACCCTGAGTTAAAAATCCCAACAAATCTAATCTTAGACAACTGTAAGTTATTTTTCATTTTCTCTTGTTATGCAAAATCGTTTTCTATGTTTAGTTAAAGTCATTTCAGGGGGAACTATCTTGTTGTTGCAGAGTCAGGAGCAGATAAAGGTGAGGATGAAGGAGGTGATAATGGTGTGGGAGGAGCGGAAGCTGATGATGGAGGAGGTAAGATAATAATTACTACTGATAATACTGTGAAATACAATACTTGATTTCTTTCAGTAGCTGTGTGATCCGAGGAAGGTATCAGCGTATCCATGAAGTACAGATATTGTAAGTCAGAGTGCCCGTAGCTCGGTTGGTAGCGCACTCAGCTCACACATTGAGGCCTTTGGTTTGATCCCCGGTACGGGTGGAAACCCTTACCGGGGTTATGCTCTGCATAACCAGTTGCTTTCTACATGTATATAATATGTCACTAATGTCGGTTATGGTCCTGGAGTATACCTGGTGAGGGTTTCGGGGGTCATCGCCCCCGCGGCCCGGTCTGTGACCAGGCTTCATGGTGGATGAGGACCTAATCAACCAATGGAAATAAGTCACTTTGACTTGTTTTTTGGTTATCCTGGGTAATTTACACTAAGCATAATAATTGTACTTAAGTGTACCTGAGTCTCAATAAACTTTGTAAGCTTCAGCATTAATGATTTAAAGCCAGTCAGAACAGTTATTCAGAACAGTAATTCACATGGTTGATCAGACCCTGATCCACCATGAGGCCTGGTCACAGACCGGGCCTCGGGGGCGTTGACCCCCGGAACTCTCTAAAAGTAAGCTCCAGGTATACCTTAAATTCTTCAATAGAAATTGCCATCAGAACCACTGCATGGATTTATACAACTGTCTGCAAAATTATTTGTAGAGTTCCTGAGAAAAGTTTATCTTGTCTTATCTCTGTTGCTAAGTTCTGTATACAAGTGATTCCTTCGTTTATCTTCCACTGGTTGTTATTCTTTGTTTAGCTGGTGAAGCAGCAGAGGATGGAGAGGCGAAAGACGAAGATAAAGGCGGCGAGGAAGATAAGAGCGGTGAAGATGGCACAGAAGAGGGAGAAAGTGAAGAGCAGAAGGAAGGTGAGGTAGACGAGGCAGAAGGAGAGAAGTCAGACGAGGGAGCAGAGAAGACGTCTGATAAGGAAGAAGTGGAAGAAGAGAAGGAAGAGAGTGAAGAAAAGGAGGCAGGAGAAGAGGAAATAAGTAAGGAAGATGAAGGAGACGCAACTGGAGAGGGAGAGAAAGGAGGAGATAAAGACACATCAGAGACAGAAAAAGAAGAGT
The DNA here is from genome assembly GCF_038502225.1 of Cherax quadricarinatus. NCBI lineage: Eukaryota > Metazoa > Arthropoda > Malacostraca > Decapoda > Parastacidae > Cherax > Cherax quadricarinatus. The sequence continues at coordinate 536,548 of NC_091352.1, read as the reverse complement.
AGAGCATATTGATATTATATATATATATATATATATAATACACACATATATATATATATATATATATATATATATATATATATATATATATATATATATATATAATGTGTGTGTGTGTGTGTGTATGTATGTTTGAGAAAGTTTCGGTCACATGGGGGAGTAGGTGAGGCAGTATCATGTTCAGTCATGTTAAGCCATGGATCACCTCGACTTGACCAGCTGTGAACATTCACCAGTTCGAGCCCCGCTCTTCAGATTTTTCTCCTTTCCTTTAACACATTAATTCGAACTGCTCTGAGTTTTCTTCTAGAATTTTGTTGAGGAAAGTTAAAAAAATAGGGTAACTCTTGCTTTGATGGTGAGCCATTGTGAGTGAACACGAGCACCAGTCATGTGAGTGAACGCGAGCACCAGTTATGTGAGTGAACGCGAGCACCAGTTATGTGAGTGAACGCGAGCACCAGTTATAATCCTCCGGAATTATTACAAAGAACTGAGAGTAGCAGTGACAACACAGTACCTTAAGATGCACGTAAGTTCCCTGTCTTCTAACACCATGTTCACTTTTCCACTATAATCTACCTTGTCTATAATTACTATAACATTTGTTTTGTCTCTTTCGTAAGGTGAAGTCCAGGATCTTTACTTAATTTATGGTATAACTTAACAGATCTTTGAGGACAGTTATGTTGTAGAGGTCTGAGCGCCGCTCAGACCTCTACAACACAGACCTAATTACCTTCCATCTGTCCCATTTCCCAGGAGCTGTCAGACCCTTACGGGTTTAGTGCTTTCCTACGAATACAGTAATAATACATATCTTTCCAAACAGCTCACGTCCAGCCTCTTTGTTGTGGCTGTTACTGTAGTGAGAAAGCCCTAAGCCCGTAGGGGACGCACACAGCCTGGGGAATGGGAAATGATTAGGATCAGGTATGATGCAAGGAAAGGAAGCTTAGCTCCATTTCCTTGGATCGAAAGTTCTATAGCATCAAGATGCCACTCTTGATGGGAACCTTAAGTTAAAAAGGGTGACGTTTTAAATTGTAGGTTATTATAGTATTCTTGTATCATTAGCGCCTCAACACAGAGAAGGAAGGAAGGATGGAAGGAAGGGAGGAAGGGAGGAAGGAAGGAAGGAAGGAAGGGGCTAGCCATCAAAGCTGGGTTACTCACTTCTGTTATATATCTTGTTAGTGTTTATTCCTAAAACATCGTGTTTACGCTCACCTGAACAATTTTATTGTTGGTCGAACTGATGTGAAAGTCCGGAGTGTCGAGCCCGTACTCTGGCCATGAGTGTGTGTGTGTGTTATGATCCCCTCTGTCCTTGGACTATATCTCCTTGAGCTTTCCCTGCTTACAGTACCTTGTCTGGGTTGGCTTAGAAGATAATTATGATAGAGTGAACAGTAACGGAATCAGTTAGAAATTTAATGAAAAGTTCAGATGAACAATGCGATAGAATGATCTGTAGTATGAGAGTTAGTTAATTGGTTAACTGAGCTAATGAGTAAGTTTCTCAGAGGCGTGATTCATGACGTCATAAATGGCCATTAACTGTGTTAGCCAGTAATGTGTCCTCTCTGATGCATGTTCCATGACTTCAAGAACCATCAAGCGTTAAAGCTTTACCAAACAAGCTTAAACCATCCAGTTTATAAGAGTTCTACATCCCAAACATATCTTAAGTCTACAGTTGTCCTCGCGGGGTCATTTTCGTAGCTGCACAAATTCTACATATCATTATGCCTTAATTAAGTCCACAATTAGGATAATTACTACTACTACGGGCGTAAGTTTAAGTAAGGAAGGCTGAAAACAGACCTTATCAGCAATATATAAAACTTCAGGTTGTCAGGTAACCATAAAAAATTCCTTAATGCATTTTTTAATTAAATAGTATTAGTTGATCAGTGATAGAACCTTCATAGAGAGAATCACATGGCACCTTGTTATATAGATGTGTCTCTGGTATTTGACAGATGTACTGGTGTATAATACTCTAATAAGTGTGTCTGGTGTCTGGCGTATGATACGCCAGACGCTGTTATTGTGCGTGTCTGGCGTTTGACAGATGTGTCTCGTGGTTAATGTGCGTGTCTGGCGTTTGATAGATGTGTCTCGTGGTTAATAATGAGCGTGTCTGGCGTTTGTCAGATGTGTCTCGTGGTTAATGTGCGTGTCTGGCGTTTGATAGATGTGTCTCGTGGTTAATAATGAGCGTGTCTGGCGTTTGTCAGATGTGTCTCGTGGTTAATGTGCGTGTCTGGCGTTTGATAGATGTGTCTCGTGGTTAATGTATATGTCTAGTGGTTGATAGATGTTTCTAGTGGCTGATGTGTAGGTCTGGAGGTTGATAGATGTGTCTAGCGCCTGATGTGTATGTCTGGAGGTTGATAGATGTTTCTAGTGGCTGATGTGTAGGTCTGGAGGTTGACAGATGTGTCTAGCGGCTGATGTGTATGTCTGGAGGTTGATAGATATGTCTACCGGCTGATGTGTAGGTCTGGAGGTTGATAGATGTGTCTAGCGCCTGATGTGTATGTCTGGAGGTTGATAGATGTTTCTAGTGGCTGATGTGTAGGTCTGGAGGTTGATAGATGTGTCTAGCGGCTGATGTGTATGTCTGGAGGTTGATAGATATGTCTACCGGCTGATGTGTAGGTCTGGAGGTTGATAGATGTGTCTAGCGGCTGATGTGTATGTCTGGAGGTTGATAGATGTGTCTAGCGGCTGATGTGTAGGTCTGGAGGTTGATAGATGTGTCTAGCGGCTGATGTGTAGGTCTGGAGGTTGATAGATGTGTCTAGCGGCTGATGTGTAGGTCTGGAGGTTGATAGATGTGTCTAGCGGCTGATGTGTATGCATAGTGGTAGATCGGCGTGTGTGATGTTTGATAAATGTGTCTAGCGGTTGATGTGTAGGTCTGGTCCTTGATAAATGTATCCGGCTTTCAATAGACGTATATAGTGTTTGATAAAAGCGTTTGATGTTTAATAGACGTGTCTGGCATATGACAAGGGTGTCAAGCGTGCCTGTCTTTCATTATATGTGTATAGGATTTGACAACCGTGCCTAACGTGTGATATATATGCCAGGAGTTTGAGTGACGTGTCTGGCGTTTAACAGACGTGTCTAACGTAAGACAAATGTATCTAGTGTCATAGCATTTCATGACTTTCTTCTTCATAATCATCATCTAGTTATTCACGGGAAGAAAGAAGCAAACAACATAAATACTGTATATGTGTTTTGCATGTTGCAGAAAGTCTGGAAGATGATAGAAGCGTATGTGATAAAAGTCGCTGAAAGATACCCTAAAGACAATAATTTAATTGGTTTCTTTCATGAAAAAAACGATAAACCAGTTAGGGTCATGCAGTGGTAAATTTCTGACAAATTGGGTAATATCAAAGAAAATGTTAGGTCCTTCATCCGTTGTGTGTTCCTGAGAGACAGTAGCCTCGAACCCACTTACCCTGCCCTGTCTTGCCCTGCTCACCCCTGTCATGCCCTGTCCTGCCATTCCCTGTAATGCCCTGTCCTACCCTGCTGCCCTGCCCTGCCTGGTAAAGGTGTTTCAATTTTGAGGATACAAGGTTCTGGTTTGTATGAGATCATTACAGTATTACGCAGTACACATCCACTCGGTAAGGACGGTAGGCAGAGATTCCTGTCAGAGTTAGTCAGAGTTTGTATGTTCGTCTCAGTATCAAAATACACAGTGGAAATATATCACTTTACTGGGTTATCTTAGAATAAATTCTACACACTTCACAAAACCATCGGAAAGGTTTAATATTATGTTTGAGGCCTAAATGAAAACTAACTTATTAAAAAATATACTTTATCCGAATTAGTGTTAAATTCTCCAAATGTTTCTTTTTTATTTTTATAGAATAACCAATGAATAAATAAATGTTATTTTTGTTTGAATTTACTTATAGAGCACAAGTGTAATAGAGCCTCGCTCTACCTACCATTAAAAATACCAGAATACAAACTATATCAGCCTCCCAAATTTAAAGACCATACGATCTAGGTAGAGGAAGTGTGAAACACAAAGAGAAACAGAGAACATGACCCACATACCACCCCTCTTGTCCTACATTAGCCACATATCGCCCCCTCTCGTCCTACATTAGCCACATATCGCCCCTCCAGTTAACTGCCAGGTCCTGGGATACAGCTTCTTACCTTGGTAATGTTTAGCTTGTCAGAAGTTTGTGATAGATCAACTAATTTGCCTTGAAGAATGTTATTATTCTAGCTTATACATAAGACGTGACTTAAGCAATTATGATATGAACACCAAAATATTACATTGAATTTATTGGGTCATCCTAGGTTCAATTCTACATTATATACTATGTAAGACCTTTGTAAAGCTTTAAACTTATGTATAAAGCCTAAATAAACTTACTGACGGGAAAAAAACTGAGTAGAAATGAACTATATATTTTGGCTTCATTGTGAGACTATCTTCAGCATTTGACTCTTGCTTTATTTACTTGTTCATGAGTTACTGTTTACGAGACTTAATATTAACACCAGTCATGGTCTGGTGTACAGTGTGAGGGAGAAGATGACCGGTGCTTATCTAGGGTCTCCTGTCTACTTCCTAGCCACAACAGGCGGTATTTAACCTAATTATAAGTCACCTGACTATAGTTACTGACGATAATCACGAGACTTGATAATTATACATAATTACTAGGAATCTGAACACCTAAATAGCAGTTACAAAGTTTTATGTAATTTTTTTGACATGCTGAAAAGTCACAATTTTCGTTCGTTTTATGAAAACGTCCGAATATTTCATGGCTATTTTAATCATAGTTCACGGCAAGTATGAGATAGTAAAGCAGAGATATCTTGAGTTATGTGTTTGTCAAGACAATAATGTGTAAAAAGTGAACTCTTTATTGCGACAGTAAATTATATGCAAAAATAATTGTATTTTTATTATCATGTGTGTTTCGTATTGTATGAAAGAAAGATCACAGTCAGCAGGGTTCGAAGCCACGTCAGGGAAGGCTGACAGGGTTCCCAAGTGACGCTCTAGATCACTCGGCCAGAGATACCTCAAAAGCTGGGCAGCGTTGTTTACAATCCATGTTTCTCCCACCCCGAGCACGCCAGTGAACCTCAAGAAGGGTTTCAAGGTAATTTGCCGATATATATATATATATATATATATATATATATATATATATATATATATATATATATATATATATATATATATATATATATATATATATATATATATCGGCAAATGCAAAGAAATAAAAAAATAGAAGCTGCGAACTTTTAAATGGATTAAGACACAACAGTGTAAGTGTCAAGCTTCACTTGAAGCCTCAGTATAATCAAAGCTGTTTTGTGTATTTTTCAAGCAACCTTTTAGTTATACAAGGTTTTACCTATAGTGGAAGATTTATTGGGTACCCAATGAAGTCTTTAGCGAGTGAAAATTTATACTTAACACCTGCAGTTGGTAAAACCTAGATCATGAGCCTCCAATGGTCGAAGTAGTGAAACCTTGTACTCGATACTTCCAGTGAGTGAAACCTTGTACTTGACGCCTCCAGTGAGTGAAACCTTGTACTCGACGTCTCCAGTGAGTGAAACCTTGTACTCGACGTCTCCAGTGAGTGAAACCTTGTACTTGACGCCTCCAGTGAGTGAAACCTTGTACTCGACGTCTCCAGTGAGTGAAACCTTGTACTTGACGTCTCCAGTGAGTGAAACCTTGTACTTGACACCTCTATTGAATGCAGTCAGCGCAGTCCGAGAAAGAAAAAGCCAGATCCTGTGATCAAGAGCCCATCACCGGCATCAAGGACCCTCCCTGGGAGAATCCCTCACTGTACATACACTGAAAGATAAGCTTGTTAATGTATATATCTTGAAAAATATACACCTGTCAATTCATATACCCTGATAGATACACACCCTTCATTGTATATACACTGAGTAATACATACCTACCAATATATATATACACCTGTCAGTGTATATACTGACAGATGCACACCTGCCGATTTATACGCATTGATAGATACAACTGTCAACACACCTGTCAGTGTATATACATTGAGAAATATACCTGTCAGTGTATATAACGTTGTAGCAGGTATGTGGGTAGTTCCTTCTCACATGTGAAGGACGATGTTGAAAAAAGTTTTTTTCTTTATTTCCTTTGGGAGAACATTGTTCTTTTCCCCTCATGTTACACTTATGGCTGTGATGACAGACTGAAAAAAAAGGCCTCCGAGAATGGTCCATACATTTTCCTTAGGGTGTTCCTTCATGGTTATTTAGAACAGCTCACATGTTCTTCTAAATATAACTAGGGCATAAAAAAACACACAAGAGAATGGTCAGTTGGGTAAAACTGAGAAGTTGGTCTCTGAAATATCTTGGGATTTTTACAGGGGATTTCTACTTCATCTCCTTTACTATCACTGAAGCTCACGTGGTTGACCATAGAAAACGTATATGGGTGTTTATTTTCTGACAAAAGCACTTACAGAACTATTCTGACGTGACACACGGTCAGTGGAACCTGGAAGAGCTAATTCGGGATTGTAATCAAATTCTGAGATGAAGAATAAGACTCTTAAGTGAAACTTTTAATTTTATTTACATCCTGCCCACACACACCTGACTCCATGATGCTCACTTTATGAGTCAATTGTTTATAGATGTAAATCAAATATGTAAATCACCCGTAAGCTATTGAAGCATCTTCACGTGTAACACGAGAAAAGTTTGATTTCTTGCTCTTATGTAATATAACGAACACTTCCAACACCTCAACATGAAAGAAGAAGAAACACAAGAATGTGAGTCAAGAATATGTATAAAGGAAAAAATATTTTAATTAACTCTAGCAACATAATTATTATAATAACGCAGCTAAAAACTGAAGGAAAAATAGCAATATCTATGATGTATTATAATTAATAGGAAGAGTTAAACTCGAATGGGCCACACAGTAAATTGTAAAAGGGTGGTAATCAATTTTGATCCGAGGAAGGGAAAAATAGCTTCACTTCGACTAAGACACTTTTACTGACATAAATGCTGCCCCATACATGGGCTCAGCTGTATAGTTACAATGGTTCGCGAAATTGTAGCAATACCGACGGAAGGATTGTAGCCCAAGGCAAGCACTGTCCGGATAGTTTTAAAACTGGCTTGTGGTAAGTTCGAACCCTCTCCGTTTGACGGGCTGGTTACAGTGGTGTTATGAAATATATGGTGTAATGATATAAGTCAACATTGTCTTTGTTTCGTGGGGTGTAAAACCTACCATAAAGCCTTATAACTGACACCAGTGTCAGGAAGGTGTCAGTCAGTGACCAAAACATCCAGAGTGAGTCATCATAACTGGCACCAACGTCAGCATATTTTATCCCGTCTCTCGTGTCACATAAAATATCACCACCATAATGATAGTAAGGTAGTAAACTATAATAAAATTATTAAACAAGGGAGTAAACTATAATAAAGACATTAATTCCAAATGGTAGTAATAAAATGAAAGAAGACAGAAGCATTAGTAGAGCAGAAGTGAGGTCTGAGAGTATCTATACTTTATTGTATACGATCATGGCTAAGTAACCTTCCATAATAACTCATATTTTAGCTGAATATTATCACCATATTAACAATTATTACAATATTAAAAAATCTCCAGTATCATCATGCGAGTATTCATCAATATACATTATTAACGTCATTACGAATATTCATCAATATACATTATTAACGTCATTACGAATATTCATCAATATACATTATTAACGTCATTACGAATATTCATCAATATACATCATTAACGTCATTACGAATATTCATCAATATACATTATTAACGTCATTACGAATATTCACCAATATACATCATTAACGTCATTACGAATATTCATCAATATACATCATTAACGTCATTACGAATATTCATCAATATACATCATTAACGTCATTACGAATATTCATCAATATACATTATTAACATCAGATGATAATTCATCAACTTTCATAATTACAAAATCATTATTTTCTTTACATTAACATATAATGTTAAAGACATTTTCAACATCACAACAAATCATCCTAGACTGTCATTGTTACTCATTATAACTCACAATGATGTTAACTTTCCTCACAATAAAGTATGGAACATTATTTTAGTGATATAAGAGATTACTTATCACCTTCCAAGACACTACGAGACTGGTCATCATAATGTGACACTTACACTCGTGGGGAAGCGTAAGAACCGTACGGGTCACAACCTGTGAGTTTGGGAGGTAATTAGAATTGATCCGAGGAAGAGGAGGATAACCCCTTAGACACACTGGACAAGGGCCGTCTTATATACAACTGGTTATGCTCCATTTTGGAATCAAATTTCATAGCTACATCGTTCTTTGCCACATTCATCGCTATCATCATCATCACTATCATCACCATCGCTATCATCATTATTGTCATCATCACTATCATCATCATCATCATCATCATCAAAAGCTTAACACAACACTGAGTGCCACACTTTCTTAGTCTACAGTATATACATAATTAATGTATTATACATGTGGGGAGAGCAGAGGCCAGAAGCTGAACGAGATAGACAGATACATAGATAGATACATAGACAGAGAAAGAGAGAGAGAGAGAGAGAGAGAGAGAGAGAGCAAAGGGCAGACACCACCCAAAGCTTGCCTAGGGAACTTAACACTAATGTTTTTGCTTGTATAAATAGACAAGGAGGCTAACTTTAAGGCATTAAGACACAGCAGACTGATGGTTATATTACACCTTCCCTCCACCTCCTATACTGTGTGTGTGTGTGTGTGTGTGTGTGTGTGTGTGTGTGTGTGTGTGTGTGTGTGTGTGTACTCACCTAATTGAGGTTGCAGGGGTCGAGTCCAAACTCCTGGCCCCGCCTCTTCAATGGTCGCTACTAGGTCACTCTCCCTGAACCGTGAGCTTTATCATACCTCTGCTTAAAGTTATGTATGGATCCTGCCTTCACTACGTCGCTTCCCAAACTATTCCACTTCCTGACTACTCTGTGGCTGAAGAAATACTTTCTAACATCCCTGTGATTCATCTGTGTCTTCAACTTCGAACTGTGTCCCCTTGTTGCTGTGTCCCATCTCTGGAACATCCTGTCTTTGTCCACCTTGTCAATTCCTCTCAGTATTTTGTATCTCGTTATCATGTCATCCCTATCTCTCCTGTCCTCCAGTGTCGTCAGGTTGATTTCCCTTAACCTCTCCTCGTAGGACATTCCTCTTAGCTCTGGGACTAGTCTTGTTGCAAACCTTTGCGCTTTCTCTAGTTTCTTTACGTGCTTGGCTAGGTGTGGGTTCCAAACTGGTGCCGCATACTCCAATATGGGCCTAACGTACACGGTGTACAGGGTCCTGAACGATTCCTTATTAAGATGTCGGAATGCTGTTCTGAGGTTTGCCAGGCGCCCATATGCTGCAGCAGTTATTTGGTTGATGTGCGCTTCAGATGTGCCTGGTGTTATACTCACCCCAAGATCTTTTTCCTTGAGTGAGGTTTGTAGTCTCTGGCCCCCTAGACTGTATTCCGTCTGCGGTCTTCTTTGCCCTTCCCCAATCTTCATGACTTTGCACTTGGTGGGGTTGAACTTCAGGAGCCAATTGCTGGACCAGGTCTGCAGCCTGTCCAGATCCCTTTGTAGTTCTGCCTGGTCTTCGATCGAGTGAATTCTTCTCATCAACTTCACGTCATCTGCAAACAGGGACACCTCGGAGTCTATTCCTTCCGTCATGTCGTTTACAAATACCAGAAACAGCACTGGTCCTAGGACTGACCCCTGTGGGACCCCGCTGGTCACGTGTATGTGTGTGTGTGTGTGTGTGTGTGTGTGTGCAAAGCTCTCAGAAACAGATTAAATACACTATACATCACAATGCTTTAATTTCGGTAGTAATGATATATTAAAAATTATTTATATCATCATTATTGTTCTCTGACACTGATACAAAAATATCATTGAGGCTGAGTACCATTAGTGGTACAAACATGGCTTCGACTAAAACAGAAAATGTCTTGTGACAAATGCTCAGGCAGAGGACTTACAAGAGAATCTTTGTTTTGATTTTTGTCTTAAAGTGAGAGTTTTTCTCGCTTCCTACTGTCTTGTACCCCTTTAAAGTTCACCCTTATCAAAGAAACTATAATGAACCTCTCACAAGGTGCTTCAGTGTATGTATGTATATATAGTGATTTGCGGTTGAGTTAGTTTAACACTGCGTCGGCCAGGGGAAGACAGTTAAGATGGTCCCACTTATGCACTACCTGTTTCCCTTGTAGAACTGTGTGGAGAGAGAGAGAGAGAGAGAGAGAGAGAGAGAGAGAGAGAGAGAGTTGAATAATTCCATAAAAAAAGTCTTCACATATGAACACACAGGAAATTAAATTTTTTCTAAGACGCTAATATATAGAGGTGACTGTTTACACTCGCCAACGCGTCATTGTTATTGTTGGCGTTCTGGAGGACAAATGTGATAGTGTTGGAGGAGGTGTGATGATGTTTGAGGCATTACTGGAGGAAGAGGATGGAAGCCACGTTTCAACGTTCAATAAGATGCAATGAAGGAGACCTCGGTATCGCACACTCATTTGACAATGTGCATCCTGAGCCATCCATCTTGGCTCAGCAAGTCATCTTGACTTAGCTAGTCATCATGGCTCAGCCAGTTATCTTGGCTCAGGTAGTCATCCTGGCTCGACCAGTAATCCTGGTTCTCTTGCACGACAAACACATGCCTTACGAGGTCAAAGAAATATCTTAGATGCTAAACGTACACTTGGGCAAATGTTTTATAAGCTACGAAATGAACTATATTTGCGATTTTGACTAAAATAGACTCCCAATGCTTTTTTGGGAGGCTAAGTAGACATCGTGGCGAGGCATTTTTTTTTATCAGTTATTCGTTCTGAAGATTTATTTTTTGACGTACTTAGAGATTTTATTTGTTTCCTTGGGGACAAAGAGAAGTGTGGAAGATCTATGACCAGCTTGGAAAAGACTTCGGGCGAAGCTGTGTGTCAAACTGACGACTGAAGAAGCTAAAGGAAGCCTCACAACACGAGGGATGAGGCCAAATCTTGGAGGCCAGAGAAAGTGATGAGAGGCCACTGAGTTTAGTGAGGAGAGTGAGGGTGTTAGTGAAGGCTGGCTGTAACTATGTGTGATGGTACCAGGAGAGTAGTTTCCATCACCCACGATAGTCTCTTAGATGTGATGGTACCAGGAGAGTAGTCTCCATCACCCACGATAGTCTCTTAGATGTGATGGTACCAGGAGAGTAGTCTCCATCACCCACGATAGTCTCTTAGATGTGATGGTACCAGGAGAGTAGTCTCTATCACCCACGATAGTCTCTTAGATGTGATGGTACCAGGAGAGTAGTCTCCATCACCAACGATAGTCTCTTAGATGTGATGGTACTAAGAGAGTAGTCTCCATCACCAACGATAGTTTCTTAGATCTGATGGTACCAGAAGAGCATATAGTCTCCATCACCCACGATAGTCTCTTGCACACCTGACCAGAGAGATACATCATTAAAATGGCAGACATTATGTTAGTTATTATAATTAATATTATGCTGTTTGATGAAGTTGCTTTCAGCATATCACTGTAATTATGTCTGTGCTTCGATATTATTAATAATAATAATAATAATAATAATAATAATAATAATAATAATAATAATAATAATAATAATATTTAATAATAATACGTACTATTATTATATATATGAGAAGTGCAAAACCCATATGGGTCATACAACGCCTGGAGAATGACATAGTTAGGTTTGATTCAAGGAAGAGGAGAGTAATTCCTTGGTTGAAGAGCCCTTTATCAGTGTCCAGACACCTTCCTTGAAGGGTACTATGAAGAACACCGTAGTCGTGAAGAATTCTTCACGACTACGGTGTTCTTCACACCAACTCCAAGACTGAGGGACTGATTACTTCATCCTTTGTATTTAGTTCTACTGTCTTCAAATTATGTCCTGGATTCTGTACTGATAAAGCCACTGGGTGGCGAAACGTCTACATTAAAGATACCCAGATGTTGCATATGTGTCTAATTTTTATTTTGTCGGTACTGCATACCATTCATGTACAACGATTTTAACTATATATATAATCATAAGAGAGAGAGCAGCTATACCATCACCATATATATATATATATATATATATATATATATATATATATATATATATATATATATATATATATATATATATATATATATATATATATATATATATATATATATATATATATATATATATAGTCTTGTATGAGTGTGACTGACCTGTGCCCACGATGAACTTGTTATCAGGTTTGGTCCCTGGTACTGGTGGCTCCTTCATGCGGAAGAGAAGCCAGAACCAGTAACCTAACTTCTGCTCTTGCGCTCCCGCCAGCGTGTGGATGTAGAGACCGTGACCCCAATGTGAGGCAGAAAACCTGCGTGAAAATACAGGTTGCAGATACGTACACACAAAGTGACTTGAACACATTTACACGTCTAGAATCAGGTACACATATTTAGAGACTAAGGGAATCAAAGTTGTGAGATTCTTTGAGCACTTGAAGCACAGTCAGTTATTCAAATAAAAGATCTTTCACCCATACTAGTGTAATAAGATAAACTTCATTTTAAAAGACCTCCCTTCTTTCCCCCGGTTATAATCATTTACATTATAACGACCAAACAAAAAAAATCGCATCCACTGAATTTTTAAAGTTAACCACAGATAAAGTTTCACTTTAAAAGTTTATTAGTCTCCACAGACACTCGGTAATTATCAACAATTGTTCCTCAAACTAAAACTTAGTAACCCGAGGAGACAGTTGAAAGAAGACGCACTGTCAGAAGTCTCTCACTAATAACACTACGAGATGACGACACCGTCAGGCAGGTGGCCGACCTCTACTGAGTGTGCACAATCCTTAATTTGCAGGGAATCAACTCATGGTTATGATTCCGGTAGAAAATAGAGCACTAAACATTCATGTCCAGCCCAATCCCATAAAACTTGCTGCCCATTTGTTCAACCAACTGTGCTTGCCATTTTCCAAGAACATTGTGCTTTATGTGTCCCAAAACGTCACTCAGTGTTAAGCCAGAAGTCTACTACTGAGTATACTCAACTCAGCATCCTTTGCTTCGTTGTCTGTTCATTACTAGGGACCCCTACATGACTCAGGCATTATTCCTCTATACCAGTAATAAAGATGGGCAAGTCACTGCATAAGTGTTTGCACCACCGAATACACTGACACATACTGCATAAGGGTGACCAGAGTATTACTATGTGAGTCAGAGTACACAGACAACCATAAACTGCCATTTACAAATATCTAGATGAGAACTGCAGAATGGCATAGAGCTCCACGGTAAGTGCCAGGGGCTCGCTTGGTAACTGGGCACACTATAAGACTGAGCCCTCAATAATGTTCAGCAAGAAGTTTATCTATCCTCGCTTTTCAAGCCCTTGGACAAGAGGCATGACCCTCGAGATGGGGCTAAATCATGGTAATGAAGTTGTCATTCACCACTAACAGAGACTCTGGTACAGTTAAAAATGCAGGAAGAAAACTCAGTCGAATCCTCAGGTAGTGTTGGGCTCCAGCAAACGTAGTAGGCAAAGGCAGGGAGAGGCACAGCTCTGGCAGTCCTACCTCAGCATGGAGTGACAAAAGGCTGAACATAGGTGAAGCATACTGCACCTGCTTACACCCAGGTGAGGTGTGAGAGAAAGGTGTGGTGTGAGAGTTCCTTCAGAATATCCATTGCCTGTAGTAGATCCACTGTGAGCTTCTTCAGATGGTTAGGAACGTCGTTTAATAGTTTATTAGCTGTGAAAGAATTGGGAATAATTAGAAATCACGATAGGTTAAAGATGTGCAAAAAACAGCGAATACTTACAACATTAAGTAGCTGTGGGTACTTATGACATTACCTGAGGATTCCTACACAACCACTAGCAGGTACTTACACAAAGCGGTCGTCTTGTTCAGCTGCCATCTTCATGACGGTGAGGAAGGTGGTGTTGACAGGAACAGTGAAAGTTAGATTGTAGTTGGAAGAAGCGTTGTTTCCCTTCCATATGATGTATGTGAGCTTCACCTGAGGGCAGGAAGGACACAGGGAAGGTATGGTAGATTAGAAAGGTGATGAAGGAAGGAGATGGAAATAAGGAGGGAGATAAAGAGAAAGGGAAGTATTTGCTTCAGCATCATCTTCATATATAATAAATATTTAAGATTATATTCCCCATATATCAAACTAATATCAACAACTCATAATCTTACAGTTTTTTGTACGGTACATAATAATATTCTCACAAGCTAGCTGTGGTGGAGACATCTGAGGCCACCACAAGCTTGCTGTGGTGGAGACATCTGAGGCCACCACAAGTTAGCTGTGGTGGAGACATCTGAGGTCACCACAAGCTAGCTGTGGGAGAGACATCTGAGGTCACCACAAGTTAGCTGTGGTGGAGACATCTGAGGTCACCACAAGTTAGCTGTGGTGGAGACATCTGAGGTCACCACAAGCTAGCTGTGGTGGAGACATCTGAGGTCACCACAAGTTAGCTGTGGTGGAGACATCTGAGGTCACCACAAGTTAGCTGTGGTGGAGACATCTGAGGTCACCACAAGCTAGCTGTGGTGGAGACATCTGAGGTCACCACAAGTTAGCTGTGGTGGAGACATCTGAGGTCACCACAAGCTAGCTGTGGTGGAGACATCTGAGGTCACCACAAGCTAGCTGTGGTGGAGACATCTGAGGTCACCACAAGCTAGCTGTGGTGGAGACATCTGAGGTCACCACAAGCTAGCTGTGGTGGAGACATCTGAGGTCACCAACAAGCTAGCTGTGGTGGAGACATCTGAGGTCACCACAAGCTAGCTGTGGTGGAGACATCTGAGGTCACCACAAGCTAGCTGTGGTGGAGACATCTGAGGTCACCACAAGCTAGCTGTGGTGGAGACATCTGAGGTCACCACAAGTTAGCTGTGGTGGAGACATCTGAGGTCACCACAAGCCAGCTGTGGGAGAGACATCTGAGGTCACCACAAGTTAGCTGTGGTGGAGACATCTGAGGTCACCACAAGTTAGCTGTGGTGGAGACATCTGAGGTCACCACAAGTTAGCTGTGGTGGAGACATCTGAGGTCACCACAAGTTAGCTGTGGTGGAGACATCTGAGGTCACCACAAGTTAGCTGTGGTGGAGACATCTGAGGTCACCACAAGTTAGCTGTGGTGGAGACATCTGAGGTCACCACAAGTTAGCTGTGGTGGAGACATCTGAGGCCACCACAAGTTAGCTGTGGTGGAGACATCTGGGAGAGACAGCCACCACAAGAGAGACATCTGAGGTCACCACAAGTTAGCTGTGGTGGAGACATCTGAGGTCACCACAAGTTAGCTGTGGTGGAGACATCTGAGGTCACTCACCACTGAGGTCACCACAAGTTAGCTGTGGTGGAGACATCTGAGGTCACCACAAGTTAGCTGTGGTGGAGACATCTGAAGTCACCACTAGATAATAATTATGTGGTATTTAGATGGGGTGTAAAACCAAGTAGGGATAAATAATCATAAATTACATGTCATTATCTTACTGAGACTCATGTCAGGAGACACGTGTCATGTCTGGTGAAGAACAGACCACCACCCATGCTACTACTACTACTACTACTACTACTACTACTACTACTACTACTACTACTACTACTACTACTACTACTACTACTACTACTACTACTACTACTACTACCAGAAGCAAGTAGCAGCAACAGCAGCAGCCATTACTATCTCACCATTGTGGTGTTGGAGATGTCAGGTCGCTGAGGCAGGTCAGTGGGCACTGGGGCAGGGTGGTCAGGCAGGTCAAACTCGTCCACTGGTAGTGAGAAAATGTTTTTAGATTTTGTCTCAAAGGTCAAAGGCATTGAAAATAGCAAACAAATAATATGGCCAACTATTGTTTACGTAGAGGATATGTTGCAGGAGTATAGTGAACCCTCACGTAATTATAGTGAACCCTCACGTAATTATAGTGAACCCTCACGTAATTATACTGGCTAGTCCACATGTTATTACACTGGCTGGTCCACATGCTATTATAGTGGCTGGTCCACATGTTATTATAGTGGCTGGTCCACATGTTACTATACTGGCTGGTTCACATGTTATTATAGTGGCTGGTCCACATGTTATTATAGTGGCTGGTCCACATGTTATTACACTGGCTGGTATACATGCTATTATAGTGGCTGGTCCACATGTTATTATAGTGGCTGGTCCACATGTTATTATACTGGCTGGTTCACATGTTATTATAGTGGCTGGTCCACATGTTATTATAGTGGCTGGTCCACATGTTATTACACTGGCTGGTCCACATGTTATTATAGTGGCTGGTCCACATGTTATTATAGTGGCTGGTCCACATGTTATTATAGTGGCTGGTCCACATGTTATTATACTGGCTGGTTCACATGTTATTATACTGGCTGGTATACATGCTATTATAGTGGCTGGTCCACATGTTATTATAGTGGCTGGTCCACATGTTATTATAGTGGCTGGTTCACATGTTATTATAATGGCTTGTCCACATGTTATTATAGTGGCTGGTTCACATGTTATTATAATGGCTTGTCCACATGTTATTATACTGGCTGGTATACATGCTATTATAGTGGCTGGTCCACATGTTATTATAGTGGCTGGTCCACATGTTATTATACTGGCTGGTTCACATGTTATTATAGTGGCTGGTCCACATGTTATTATACTGGCTGGTATACATGCTATTATAGTGGCTGGTCCACATGTTATTATACTGGCTGGTATACATGCTATTATAATGGCTGGTCCACATGTTATTATACTGGCTGGTTCACATGTTATTATAATGGCTGGTCCACATGTTATTATACTGGCTGGTCCACATGTTATTATACTGGCTGGTTCACACGTTATTATAATGGCTGGTCCACATGTTATTATACTGGCTGGTTCACATGTTATTATACTGGCTGGTCCACATGTTATTATACTGGCTGGTTCACACGTTATTATAATGGCTGGTCCACATGTTATTATACTGGCTGGTCCACATGTTATTACACTGCCTGGTATACATGCTATTATAGTGGCTAGGCCACACGTTATTATAGTGGCTGGTCCACACGTTATTATACTGGCTGGTCCACATGTTATTATACTGGCTGGTCCACATGTTATTATAATGGCTGGTCCACATGTTATTATAGTGGCTGGTCCACATGTTATTATACTGGCTGGTTCACACGTTATTATACTGGCTGGTCCACACGTTATTATAATAGCTGGTCCACACGTTATTATAATGGCTGGTCCACACGTTATTATAGTGGCTGGTCCACACGTTATTATAGTGGGTGGTCCACATGTTATTATAGTGGCTGGTCCACACGTTAATGTAGTGGCTGGACCACACGTTAATATAGTGGCTGGACCACACGTTATTATAGTGGCTGGTCCACACGTTATACTGACTGGTCCACATATTATTATACTGGCTGGACCACACGTTATTATACTGACTGGTCCACATGTTATAATACTGACTGGTCCACACGTTATTATACTGACTGGTCCACATGTTATAATACTGACTGGTCCACACGTTATTATACTGACTGGTCCACATGTTATAATACTGACTGGTCCACATGTTATAATACTGACTGGTCCACATATTATAATACTGACTGGTCCACACGTTATTATACTGACTGGTCCACATGTTATAATACTGACTGGTCCACATGTTATTATACTGACTGGTCCACATGTTATAATACTGACTGGTCCACTTGTTATAATACTGACTGGTCCACATGTTATAATACTGACTGGTCCACATGTTATTATACTGAGTGGTCCACATGTTATAATACTGACTGGTCCACATGTTATTGTACTGACTGGTCCACATGTTATTATACTGACTGGTCCACATGTTATAATACTGACTGGTCCACATGTTATAATACTGACTGGTCCACACGTTATTATACTGACTGGTCCACATGTTATAATACTGACTGGTCCACATGTTATAATACTGACTGGTCCACATATTATAATACTGACTGGTCCACATGTTATTATACTGACTGGTCCATATGTTATAATGCTGACTGGTCCACATGTTATTATACTGACTGGTCCAAGTTATAATACTGAATGGTCCACATGTTATAATACTGACTGGTCCACATGTTTTTATACTGACTGGTCCACATGTTATAATACTGACTGGTCCACACGTTATTATACTGACTGGTCCACATGTTATAATACTGACGGGTCCACACGTTATTATACTGACTGGTCCACACGTTATTATACTGACTGGTCCACATGTTATAATACTGACTGGTCCACATGTTATAACACTGACTGGTCCACACGTTATTATACTGACTGGTCCACATGTTATAACACTGACTGGTTCACACGTTATTATACTGACTGGTCCACATGTTATAATACTGACTGGTCCACATGTTATAATACTGACTGGTCCACATGTTATTATACTGACTGGTCCACATGTTGTAACACTGACTGGTCCACACTTTATTATACTGACTGGTCCACATGTTATAATACTGACTGGTCCACATGTTATAACACTGACTGACCCACATGTTATAACACTGACTGGTCCACACGTTATTATACTGATGGTCCACATGTTATAATACTGACTGGTCCACATGTTATAATACTGACTGGTCCACAGGTTATAATACTGACTGGTCCACATGTTATAATACTGACTGGTCCACATGTTATAATACTGACTGGTCCACATTTTATAATACTGACTGGTCCACATGTTATAACACTGACTGGTCCACATGTTATAATACTGACTGGTCCACATGTTATAATACTGACTGGTCCACATGTTATAATACTGACTGGTCCACATGTCATAATACTGACTGGTCCACATGACCACATGTTATAACACTGACTGGTCCACATGTTATAATACTGACTGGTCCACATGTTATAACACTGACTGGTCCACATGTTATAACACTGACTGGTCCACATGTTATAATACTGACTGGTCCACATGTTATAATACTGACTGGTCCACATGTTATAACACTGACTGGTCCACATGTTATAATACTGACTGGTCCACATGTTATAACACTGACTGGTCCACATGTTATAATACTGACTGGTCCACATGTTATAACACTGACTGGTCCACATGTTATAATACTGACTGGTCCATATGTTATAACACTGACTGGTCCACATGTTATAATACTGACTGGTCCACATGTTATAACACTGACTGGTCCACATGTTATAACACTGACTGGTCCACATGTTATAACACTGATTGGTCCACACGTTATTATAGTATAATATTTACTTAAGTGCCGGCAAAAAAATTACCTAATTAGCAGACAAACCTTTAAGGTTAAAAGTGGAAATAAGTCTCATGTAAATTTTTTCTTTTGACTTTGCGAACTGAATCAACCATTTAATGAATTTCTAACGATTTTATGGGTTAGTTGGTTAATTGTGATTAAAACCTCTGTACTACACGAGTCAGTAATGCTGTATGTTACCTGCTCACCGCCAGTCATGAAGATTTTAATACATAATATATCGATTAAAGTTTGTTTATGCAACGTATTAAAAAAAAAACACTTGATACAATAATGTATATTTTGATTATATTGAAAATGATAAACAAATTTGTATTCAATCTGGTAAAATTGTAATATACAGAATAAAAGTCATTATAACGTGTCTGGAGCAACTATGAAACGAGAATTTGGAGAGGACACATTAAAGAACATTATAGAACATTTCTGTTATAGGACATTATTAAATCACGTTATAACAATATAGGAAGGATAAAAAAAATATGCAAAGTTACCTACACTGATTCAAATTCAAAATTCAAATTCAAAGTTTATTCTCTATAAGGATTACAATGCTGAGTTTACAGAATTTGGTTATTGTGTGGTTTACATGGGGTTGTTGTGGATTTATAATATCTGTTTATGAAGACAACTGTCAAATAACATGGCTACTAATACACTTGAGTCTTTAAAACATGTAACTGACTTTGAGAGGGATTCTTCTCCAGACAGGACAATGGAAATACAAGAACTCCTCTCTCTCGTCGATTCACCGGTATTCTCCCGGCCCGGGCCTTTTCCAAGTGGTGGCCCGGCCTTGGCTCCCTGTCGAGGGAGTGTCTGAGACCTAAGTCTCCCATGGGAGGAGGTACAAGTACCCTCTCATCGTTGGGACCAAGTGTCCCCAGGTCTAGCCACATTCCCCGCCCTCACGGGGCTCGTAGGGAGAAGCTAGGCCTCTCTGGTCTGCCATCCCCGCCCTAAGGGGGCTAATGGGAACGACAGTCTTGTGAGCTGCAAGCTCTGGCTCAGGCACCTACCCTGCCCTAGAAGAGCTGGGCATGGTGTCGATCACAAGAACCCAAATGGAAATACAAAGACCCCCAAAGACCAACCCCAATGGAAAAATAAAATGAACGTAATGGAAATAAGTCAATTTATCTGACTTTTTTGGATTATCCAAGGTAATTTACAAAATACGTTACTATGTATGATAATTGTACTTATGTGTACCTGTACCTAGATAAACTTACTTGCTAACTAGTCTCACAAAATCTTTGTTGACAAACAAATACAATAGTTACCCAAAAAGTTTAAGAGAGAAAATAAATAACAAGGGATAGAAAACGTCAGTTTCTGGAGTAACTTACCTGGAGCATCCTGGTCATCGATGGTATCATGAGCGACCCTCGGGCACTTCCTGAGTGCCACGTCCAGCAGGGTGCGTCCTCCCAGCAGCGGCAGGACGGCGTTGGTGTCAAAGAGGCCGCCGAAGGAGCCGTCAGGACGCTGATGAGACAAGACGTACTCTTGTGCCCGCGTCGCGTTCCATGATCCAGCCAACTGACTGGACATCATTGCCTGAGGAAGTGTGATGGAGACGTGAGGGAGGGAAGGAGGGAGGGACGGAGGGAAGAAGGAGGGAGACAGGAAACCCAGAGGGAGGGAACGGAAAGAAGGGAGGTAAGGAAGTAGAGAGGGAAGGAAAGAGAGAGTAAAGGAGACAAAAGTGGCGATGGGGAGAGGAACAGAGAAAAGGAGAGGATTGAAAAATAACATATTGAGAGAGAGAGAGAGAGATAGAGAGAGAGAGAGAGAGAGAGAGAGAGAGAGAGAGAGAGAGAGAGAGAGAGAGAGAGAGAGAGAGAGAGAGAGAGAGAGAGAGAGAGAGAGAGAGAGAGAGAGAGAGAGAGAGAGAGAGAGAGAGAGAGAGAGAGAGAGAGAGAGAGAGAGAGAGGCCCTCTCATCATATTAATAAAGTCAACATGGTTTATCAGTGACGTCACACTGAACGTCGGCGATGATTGGCCGACGACATTACCAACACATTGTCTGCACTAATTGGCTTGCTCAGTAAACGAGAGAATAAAACAGGTAATTCGTTTGAACTATTATGATAGCGAAGAATTAGTCTGTATTATAAGATTTCTATTCATTCTTGCATACAGGTACAACTGTTGTTGATATTAAAGTAGCATTGCAGGTGCTTAAGGAATCCAATACTACTGCTGAAAGTGTGGAGGTGTACAGATGCCAAGTTCAAGAGAAAAACAGTAACAGCAGATGAGTGGAAACATGAGGAGATTGAAGGGAAACTTGCAACACTGCACCAGCACCAGTCTAGTTGCTGGAAGATATCTCACTACATGAAGACAGATGTACATACGACGCAACTCCAGGAGACAGTGGATGTATCGTATCTAACGATTAATGGTTGGTGGGCGTGTCCCAAGATCCTGGGTTCGACCCTTGCAGGTAAAGCTAGGCACACACACACACACACACACACACACACACACACACACACACACACACACACACACACACACACACACACACACACACACACACACACACGAAGTGTCCCTGTTTGCAGATGATGTGAAGTTAATGAGGAGAATTAAATCAGATGAGGACCAGGCAGGACTTCAAAGAGACCTGGACAGACTGGACACCTGGTCCAGCAAATGGCTTCTCGAATTTAATCCTGCCAAATGCAAAGTCATGAAGATAGGGGAAGGGCACAGAAGACCACAGACAGAGTATAGGCTAGGTGGCCAAAGACTGCAAACCTCACTCAAGGAGAAAGATCTTGGGGTGAGTATAACACCGAGCATGTCTCCGGAAGCACACATCAATCAGATAACTGCTGCAGCATATGGGCGCCTGGCAAACCTGAGAACAGCATTCCGATACCTTAGTAAGGAATCGTTCAAGACACTGTACACCGTGTATGTCAGGCCCATACTGGAGTATGCAGCACCTGTTTAGAACCCGCACTTGATAAAGCACGTCAAGAAACTAGAGAAAGTACAAAGGTTTGTGACAAGGTTAGTTCCAGAGCTAAGGGGAATGTCCTATGAAGAAAGATTAAGGGAAATCGGCCTGACGACACTGGAGGACAGGAGGGTCAGGGGAGACATGATAACGACATATAAAATACTGCGTGGAATAGACAAGGTGGACAAAGACAGGATGTTCCAGGGAGGGGACACAGAAACAAGAGGCCACAATTGGAAGTTGAAGACACAAATGAGTCAGAGAGATATTAGGAAGTATTTCTTCAGTCATAGAGTTGTAAGGCAGTGGAATAGCCTAGAAAATAACGTAGTGGAGGCAGGAACCATACACAGTTTTAAGACGAGGTTTGATAAAGCTCATGGAGCGGGGAGAGAGAGGGCCCAGTAGCAACCGGTGAAGAGGCGGGGCCAGGAGCTAAGACTCGACCCCTGCAACCACAAATAGGCGAGTGAGTACAAATAGGTGAGTACACACACACACACACACACGCCTTCGATGAACTACAAAAAAGTCAGTTAATTAAACTTTGGCACCATTTTTGTATACTTTACTGGCACTGGTGCGTGACGCAGCTCTCTCTCTCTCTCTCTCTCTCTCTCTCTCTCTCTCTCTCTCTCTGTAATCTTTGATCTATCTGTAACCTACGACGTAACCTGGAGTGGGAGCGTGGTGGAGGAACTAACCTGGAGTGGGAGTGTGGTGGAGGAACTAACCTGGAGTGGGAGTGTGGTGGAGGAACTAACCTGGAGTGGGAGTGTGGTGGAGGAACTAACCTGGAGTGGGAGTGTGGTGGAGGAACTAACCTGGAGTGGGAGTGTGGTGGAGGAACTAACCTGACTGGGAGTGTGGTGGAGGAACTAACCTGGAGTGCGAGTGCGGTGGAGGAACTAACCTGGAGTGCGAGTGCGGTGGAGTGGAGATTGGCGTTGAAGGAGCCGTCAGGAGCCTGGTGCTTCAAGAGGTTGTGTAAAGCTTGTTGAATGACGAGAAGTAGATCACGGTGACGCTGGTGCTGGGCGCAGTGCAACGCCAAGATCACCACCGACAGTGTGTCTGGGAACATACTTCAAAGATATATTCACATACAGTATATACACAGTTTTAAAAGTATGCGCTCACACACACACACACTAGCAAGGAGAGAGTAAACCTAGTAGCAGGGAGAGAGTGAACCTAGTAGCGACCAGTGAAGAGGTGGGGCCAGGAGCTGCAACCACTATTAGGTGGGTACAATTAGGTGAGTATACACACACACACACACACCACTACTCGCCTCACTAACCGGTTTGGGTAGTTCCACTGAGAAGTAATCTCAGTCACAAAACTACTGTCAAAAAGTGTGTGTGGTATTCAGTGTACCAACAGTCTCCCTAGCCAGCCTTGTCGGTAGACAAATTCCATCTGCTGTATTCTATTTAATCTAATAATTAAAAGTGTTTTCTCATCTGCTTCTTAAAAGACTATATTTTATCTGTGTTTACAAAATTAAAGAACAATCTATTCCAGTGTTCCATAATTTAGCAGAAATATTTTATCTTCATTTGTATTGCTTCTCCTGCCTCGGAGTTTCATGCTGCTGTTTCGTGTCATCGAGTCTCGTTTTACTTCAAACATCTCATGAAGTCTGAGTGTGTAAAATGTGTTTCTTACTTTAAATATGTTAACGAGAACTTATGATAGTCCCTATTTCCTAAGAGACATAAGTTCTTTAAACATCTGATTAACTTTGCATATTTTTATTAAAAGAAGGAGTTTTGCTGCACTTTTCAGCACTGTCTCCAGTTTACCTTCGTTTTTATGCAATTTAGGGACGAAAACTGAAACGTTTACTAAAGGTGAGGTCTGAAAAGATCATTGTGGTGTGAACACTGAGTCAACTCTACTGGAGCTGGTGTCACTGATGGTGTCACTTATGGTGTCACTGATGGTAATAACTCAAAGATCCTTATCTGCCGGTATTACATCTTCATGATTTCCAGATACATATGAGTTTTGTTATCTCTCTAGTAAACTGTACCCACGAACACAAAAATATAAACTCTCACGCACTCATTTTACCCTCCATCACTCCCTCCCTCCGACCTTCCCTCGCTCCCTCCCTCCGACCTTCCCTCGCTCCCTCCTTCTTTCTCCCTCCACTAACTCACCTATAGAGTGAATCTTGCTCTGATCTGTGGTCATGTCCACCAGGCGTCTCACTCTGGACTTGCGGACATGGTGGCCAGCCGTGCAGGTGGCCAGTTGAGCGAAGGCCACCTCGAAGTCCACCTCCCCCTCCTGGTGGCCCAACATGGCTGTTGGAGAGTACATAACTTAGCAAAACTGTGCAATGATGCACACACACACACACACACACACACACACACACACACATACACACACACACACACACACACACCGGGTCCTCCCAAGCCAAGCTAAGCATGTAAAGAAATTAGAGTAAGTGCAAAGGTTTGCAACAAGACTTGTCCCAGAGCTAAGGGGCATGTCCTACGAGGAGAGGTTAAGGGAAATCGCGCTGACGAAACTAGAGAACAGGAGAGTTAGGGGGGGGATATGATACGACATATAAAATACTGAGAGGAACTGACAAGGTGGACAGAGACAGGATGTTCCAGCAATGGGACACAGCAACAAGGGGACACAGTTGGAAGATTAAGTCTCAGATGAATCACTGGGATGTTAGGAAGTATTTCTTCAGTCACGGAGTTGTCAGAAAGTGGAAAAGTCTGGGAAGTGATGTGGTGGAGGCAGGATCCATACACAGCTTTAAGAAGAGGTACGATAAAGCTCATGGAGCAGGAAGAGTGACCTAGTAACAATTAATGAAGAGGCGGGGCCAGGAGCTATGAATCGACCCCTGAAACCACAACTAGATGAGTACACACACAGATGACTCAGATGAGTCAGAGGGATGTTAGGAATTGTCAGGAAGTGGAATAGTCTAGAAAGTGATGTTGTGGAGGCAGGATCCATACACAGCTTTAAGATGAGGTAAAATAAAGCTCATGGAGTAGGGAGAGAGTGAACCTGGTAGCGTCCAGGGAAGAGGCGGGCCCAGGAGCTATGAATCGACCCCTGCAACCACAATTAGGCGAGTACACAAACATATTACGATTTTGATAAATCTCAACAAACACAGTGGACAACATACATGCTGGAAATATTTCTTCCCTGGAGCTGGAAATATTTCTTCCCTGGAGCTGGAAATAATTACTTATCGGTGCTGGAAATATTTCTTCACTGGAGCTGGAAATAATTACTTATCGGTGCTGGAAATATTTCTTCCCTGGAGCTGGAAATATTTCTTCCCTGGAGCTGGAAATATTTCTTCCCTGGAGCTGGAAATATTTCTTCCCTGGAGCTGGAAATATTTCTTCCCTGGAGCTGGAAATATTTCTTCCCTGGAGCTGGAAATATTTCTTCCCTGGAGCTGGAAATATTTCTTCCCTGGAGCTGGAAATATTTCTTCCCTGGAGCTGGAAATATTTCTTCCCTGGAGCTGGAAATATTTCTTCCCTGGAGCTGGAAATAATTACTTATCGGTGCTGGAAATATTTCTTCCCTGGAGCTGGAAATATTTCTTCCCTGGAGCTGGAAATATTTCTTCCCTGGAGCTGGAAATAATTACTTATCGGTGCTGGAAATATTTCTTCCCTGGAGCTGGAAATAATTACTTATCGGTGCTGGAAATATTTATTCCCTGGAGCTGGAAATAATTACTTATCGGTGCTGGAAATATTTCTTCCCTGGAGCTGGAAATAATTACTTATCGGTGCTGGAAATATTTCTTCCCTGGAGCTGGAAATAATTACTTATCGGTGCTGGAAATATTTCTCAAGTGAAGCCGGAAATATTTCCTTGAAGCGAAGACAGCGAAGTGATCTGCAGCTTCAGTGAATCCTTGTATTTGATCTCAGTCTAGTCTTTGTCAGTCAGTCGGTCGGTCTGTCAGTCAGTCAGTCTGTCAGTTAGTCTGTCAGTCAGTTAGTCTGTCAGTCAGTCTGTCAGTTAGTTTATTAGTCAGTCAGTCTGTCAGTCAGTCAGTCTGTGACTGAGACAAGTCAGTCAGTCTCTCTCTCACTCACTATTCAACCTTCTCTTCCTCCTTCTCACTCACTATTCAACCTTCTCTTCCTCCTTCTCACTCACTATTCAACCTTCTCTTCCTCCTTATCACTCACTATTCAACCTTCTCTTCCTCCTTCTCACTCACTATTCAACCTTCTCTTCCTCCTTCTCACTCACTATTCAACCTTCTCTTCCTCCTTCTCACTCACTATTCAACCTTCTCTTCCTCCTTATCACTCACTATTCAACCTTCTCTTCCTCCTTCTCACTCACTATTCAACCTTCTCTTCCTCCTTCTCACTCACTATTCAACCTTCTCTTCCTCCTTATCACTCACTATTCAACCTTCTCTTCCTCCTTCTCACTCACTATTCAACCTTCTCTTCCTCCTTCTCACTCACTATTCAACCTTCTCTTCCTCCTACATTTAATACATTGCTATAATTTTCACTGTTGCATCTTCACGTTTCTTTTTTTTCGTAATCTCAAAACTTTCCATTTTTTTACTAGCATCTCTCTTCTTTAGTATTCTTTTTAAATATAATTTCATACTGTTATCTTCTCTCTCTCTCTCTCTCTCTCTCTCTCTCTCTCTCTCTCTCTCTCTCTCTCTCTCTCTCTCTCTCTCTCTCTCTCTCTCTCTCCTTCTATTATTATTATTACTGTGGCACATGTTGGGTGGTTGGGTGCTCTATTGTACACACGTCTGGTGGTGTGGGTTGAGGCAGTGTCTGGTGGTGTGGGTTGAGGCAGTGTCTGGTATTGTGGGTTGAGGCAGTGTCTGGTGGTGTGGGTTGAGGCAGTGTCTGGTGGTGTGGGTTGAGGCAGTGTCTGGTGGTGTGGGTTGACGCAGTGTCTGGCGGTGTGGGTTGAGGCAGTGTCTGGTATTGTGGGTTGAGGCAGTGTCTGGTGGTGTGGGTTGAGGCAGTGTCTGGTATTGTGGGTTGAGGCAGTGTCTGGTATTGTGGGTTGAGGCAGTGTCTGGTGGTGTGGGTTGAGGCAGTGTCTGGTATTGTGGGTTGAGGCAGTGTCTGGTGGTGTGGGTTGAGGCAGTGTCTGGTATTGTGGGTTGAGGCAGTGTCTGGTGGTGTGGGTTGAGGCAGTGTCTGGTGGTGTGGGTTGAGGCAGTGTCTGGTGGTGTGGGTTGAGGCAGTGTCTGGTGGTGTGGGTTGACGCAGTGTCTGGTGGTGTGGAGTTGAGGCAGTGTCTGGTGGTGTGGGTTGACGCAGTGTCTGGTTGTGTGGGTTGAGGCAGTGTCTGGTGGTGTGGGTTGAGGCAGTGTCTGGTGGTGTGGGTTGAGGCAGTGTCTGGTGGTGTGGGTTGAGGCAGTGTCTGGTTGTGTGGGTTGAGGTCGTTTCTGGTGGTGTGGCTTGAGGCAGTGTCTGGTGGGTGGGTTGAGGGCGTGTCTGGTTGTGTGGGTTGAGGCAGTGTCTGGTGGTGTGGGTTGAGGCAGTCTCAGGTGGTGTGTGTTGAGGCAGTGTCTGGTGGTGTGGGTTGAGGCAGTATCTGGTGGTGTGGGTTGGAGTCGTGTCTGGTGGTGTGGGTTGAGGTCGTATCTGGTGGTGTGGGTT
>NC_091352.1:500837-503337 GCF_038502225.1 Cherax quadricarinatus | reverse complement strand
CAGCCTAAAGGGGGCCAACTTGGATACCAGGGCCCGGGGGTTTTTACCGGGGCCGGGGTTTCCAGCGAAGGATGCCACCTACCTGGGATGCCAGCAGTAGGATGCCACCTACATGGGGTGCCATCAGCCTGGGGTGCGAGTATTAGCCTACCACCTACTTGGGATGCCACCAGCCTGGGGTGCCAGGAGTAGCATACCACCTATCTGGGGTGCCACCAGCTAGGGTGCCAGCAGTAGGATGCCACCATCCAGGGGTGCCAGCAGTAGGATGCCACCTACCTGGGGTGCCAGCAGTAGGATGCCACCTATCTGGGGTGCCAGCAGTAGCATGCCACCTACCTGGGATGCCAGCAGTAGGATGCCACCTACATGGGGTGCCATCAGCCTGGGGTGCCAGTATTAGCCTACCACCTACCTGGGATGCCACCAGCCAGGGGTGCCAGGAGTAGCATACCACCTATCTGGGGTGCCACCAGCTAGGGTGCCAGCAGTAGGATGCCACCATCCAGGGGTGCCAGCAGTAGGATGCCACCTACCTGGGGTGCCAGCAGTAGGATGCCACCTACCTGGGGTGCCAGAAGTAGGGGGCCACCTACCTGGGATGTCAGCAGTAGGATGCCACCTACCTGGGGTGCCAGTATTAGCCTACCACCTACCTGGGATGCCACCAGCCTGGGGTGCCAGCAGTAGGATGCCACCTACCTGGGATGCCAGCAGTAGGATGCCACCTACCTGGGGTGCCAGAAGTAGGATGCCACCTACCTAGGATGCCAGCAGTAGGATGCCACCTACATGAGGTGCCAGCAGCCTGGGGTGCCACCAGTCTGGGGTGCCACCAACCTAGGGTGCCACCAGCCTGGGGTGCCACCAGCCTGGGATGCCACCAGCCTGGGGTACTACCAGCCTGGGGTGCCACAAGTCTGGGGTGCCACCAGCCTTTGGTGCCACCAGCCTGGGGTGCCACCAGCATGGGGTGCCACCAGCCTGGGGTGCCACCAACCTAGGGTGCCACCAGCCTGGGGTGCCGCCAGCCTGGGGTGCCACCAACCTAGGGTGCCACCAACCTAGGGTGCCACCAGCCTGGGGTGCCACCAGCCTGGGGTGCCACCAACCTAGGGTGCCACCAACCTAGGGTGCCACCAGCCTGGGGTGCCACCAGCCTGGGGTGCCACCAACCTGGGGTGCCACCAGCCTGGGGTGCCACCAGCCTGGGGTGCCACCAGCCTGGGGTGCCACCAGCCTGGGGTGCCACCAGCCTGGGGTGCCACCAACCTAGGGTGCCACCAACCTAGGGTGCCACCAGCCTGGGGTGCCACCAGCCTGGGGTGCCACCAACCTAGGGTGCCACCAACCTAGGGTGCCACCAGCCTGGGGTGCCACCAGCCTGGGGTGCCACCAACCTAGGGTGCCACCAGCCTGGGTGCCACCAGCATGGGGTGCCACCAGTCTGGGGTGCCACCAGCCAGGGGTGCCACCAACCTAGGGTGCCACCAACCTAGGGTGCCACCAGCCTGGGGTGCCACCAGCCTGGGGTGCCACCAACCTAGGGTGCCACCAGCTTGGGGTGCCACCAACGTAGGGTGCCACCAGCCTGGGTGCCACCAGCCTGGGGTGCCACCAGTCTGGGGTGCCACCAGCCAGGGGTGCCACCAACCTAGGGTGCCATCAACCTAGGGTGCCACCAGCCAGGGGTGCCACCAACCTAGGGTGCCACCAACCTAGGGTGCCACCAGCCTGGGGTGCCACCAGTCTGGGGTGCCACCAGTCTGGGGTGCCACCAGCCTGGGGTGCCACCAGCCAGGGGTGCCACCAACCTAGGGTGCCACCAACCTAGGGTGCCACCAGCCTGGGGTGCCACCAGTCTGGGGTGCCACCAGTCTGGGGTGCCACCAGCCTGGGGTGCCACCAGCCTGGGGTGCCACCAGCCTTGTTCAACTTGGGTGTTATTTTAACAAACAAATACTTACGAAAACAACAACTTTAATTCTCTTAAATAATTTACCACCATTATAAAGTTATTAGTTTCTGAATGTTAATGTAACAGTTGTGAAGAAATTCCACGTCAGTACATGGATAAGTTGAACAAGTGGAGTGGTAGTTGAACAAGTGGAGTGGTAGTTGAACAAGTGGAGTGGTAGTTGAACAAGTGGAGTGGCAGTTGAACAAGTGGAGTGACAGTTGAACAAGTGGAGTGGTAGTTGAACAAGTGGAGTGGCAGATGAACAAGTGGAGTGGTAGTTGAACAAGTAGAGTGATAGTTGAACAAGTGGAGTGACAGTTGAACAAGTGGAGTGATAGTTGAACAAGTGGAGTGGTAGTTGAACAAGTGGAGTGATAGTTGAACAAGTGGAGTGGTAGTTGAACAAGTGGAGTGGTAGTTGAACAAGTGGAGTGGCAGTTGAACAAGTGGAGTGGCAGTTGAACAAGTGGAGTGGTAGTTGAACAAGTGGAGTGGTAGTTGAACAAGTGGAGTGGCAGTTGAACAAGTGGAGTGGCAGTT
>NC_091352.1:463337-495837 GCF_038502225.1 Cherax quadricarinatus | reverse complement strand
ACTTCCCCCGCACACGGGAAGACTTCCCCCGCACACGGGAAGACTTCCCCCGCACACGGGAAGACTTCCCCCGCACACGGGAAGACTTCCCCCTCACACGGGAAGACTTCCCCCTCACACGGGAAGACTTCCCCCGCACACGGGAAGACTTCCCCCTCACACGGGAAGACTTCCCCCGCACACGGGAAGACTTCCCCCGCACACGGGAAGACTTCCTCCGCACACGGGAAGACTTCCCCCTCACACGGGAAGACTTCCCCCTCACACGGGAAGACTTCCCCCGCACACGGGAAGACTTCCCCCTCACACGGGAAGACTTCCCCCTCACACGGGAAGACTTCCCCCGCACCGGCTTACTCTTACATTAATTCCCAGTGAACACTGAGCGAGATGTATTACTGATATCGAGTGTTGCAGATATTTACTCTTGTTTGGTTCATAGTAACTGAGGGAGAAGATGAAGACGAAGAAGAAGAAGAAGAAGAAGAAGAAGGGAACGAAGAAGATGAGTTTGGCCAATAAAGATAACCGAATATTACAAATATCTCACCTCATGACCAAGAATGTTACAAATGTCTCACCTCATGACCAAGAATGTTACAAATGTCTCACCTCATGACCAAGAATGTTACAAATATCTCACCTCATGACCAAGAATGTTACAAATGTCTCACCTCATGACCAAGAATATTACAAATATCTCACCTCATGACCAAGAATGTTACAAATGTCTCACCTCATGACCAAGAATGTTACAAATGTCTCACCTCATGACCAAGAATATTACAAATATCTCACCTCATGACCAAGAATGTTACAAATGTCTCACCTCATGACCAAGAATGTTACAAATGTCTCACCTCATGACCAAGAATATTACAAATATCTCACCTCATGACCAAGAATGTTACAAATGTCTCACCTCATGACCAAGAATGTTACAAATGTCTCACCTCATGACCAAGAATATTACAAATATCTCACCTCATGACCAAGAATGTTACAAATGTCTCACCTCATGACCAAGAATATTACAAATATCTCACCTCATGACCAAGAATGTTACAAATGTCTCACCTCATGACCAAGAATGTTACAAATGTCTCACCTCATGACCAAGAATATTACAAATGTCTCACCTCATGACCAAGAATATTACAAATGTCTCACCTCATGACCAAGAATATTACAAATGTCTCACCTCATGACCAAGAATATTACAAATGTCTCACCTCATGACCAAGAATATTACAAATGTCTCACCTCATGACCAAGAATGTTACAAATGTCTCACCTCATGACCAAGAATATTACAAATGTCTCACCTCATGACCAAGAATATTACAAATGTCTCACCTCATGACCAAGAATATTACAAATGTCTCACCTCATGACCAAGAATATTACAAATGTCTCACCTCATGACCAAAAATATTACAAATGTCTCACCTCATGACCAAGAATGTTACAAATGTCTCACCTCATGACCAAAAATATTACAAATGTCTCACCTCATGACCAAGAATGTTACAAATGTCTCACCTCATGACCAAGAATGTTACAAATGTCTCACCTCATGACCAAGAATATTACAAATGTCTCACCTCATGACCAAGAATGTTACAAATGTCTCACCTCATGACCAAGAATATTACAAATGTCTCACCTCATGACCAAGAATGTTACAAATGTCTCACCTCATGACCAAGAATATTACAAATGTCTCACCTCATGACCAAGAATATTACAAATGTCTCACCTCATGACCAAGAATATTACAAATGTCTCACCTCATGACCAAGAATATTACAAATGTCTCACCTCATGACCAAGAATGTTACAAATGTCTCACCTCATGACCAAGAATATTACAAATGTCTCACCTCATGACCAAGAATATTACAAATGTCTCACCTCATGACCAAGAATGACAACAATGAGGGTAAAGAAGAGGAGGATTAAGAGGAAGAGGAGGAGGAGGAGAAGGATGAAGAGGAGGAAGAGGAGGAGGAGACACAGGCTTTATACGTTCCTCCTTTCCTTAACTCTCCATCATTCTGATAAATGAGCTCTCTCTCTCTCTCTCTCTCTCTCTCTCTCTCTCTCTCTCTTGCTCTTTCTCTCTTGTTCTGTCTCTCTTGCTCTCTTTCTCTCTTATTCTCTCTCTTGCTCTCTCTCTGTCTCTTGCTCTCTTGTTCTCTCGCTCTCTTTCTCTCTTGTTCTCTCTCTCTCTCTCTCTCTTGCTCTCTTGTTCTCTCTCTGGCTCTCTCTCTCTTGCTATCTTTCTCTCTTGTTCTCTCTCTTGCTCTCTCTGTCTTGCTCTCTTTCTCTCTTTTGCTCTCTTGTTCTCTCTCTGGCTCTCTCTCTCTCTTGCTTTCTCTCTCTCTTGTTCTCTGTCTTGCTCTCTTGCTCTCTATCTGTCTTGCTCTCTTTCTCTCTCGCTTGCTCTCTTTCTCTCTTGCTCTCTCTCTCTTTTATAACGAGAATACGTGACTAAA
Source organism: Cherax quadricarinatus (assembly GCF_038502225.1). Taxonomy (NCBI): domain Eukaryota; kingdom Metazoa; phylum Arthropoda; class Malacostraca; order Decapoda; family Parastacidae; genus Cherax; species Cherax quadricarinatus. The sequence continues at coordinate 493,339 of NC_091352.1, read as the reverse complement.
ATTTCTTTGCCTTCAAGATAACGAAGTTTTCAATACCAATTTAAACGCAGAGGAAAGTGATGTAGTCGTGTGTGTGTGTGTGTGTGTGTGTGTGTGTGTGTGTGTGTGTGTGTGTGTGTGTGTGTGTCAAACTTCACACGTGGTCAACTAACGTGTAAGACAGGTGAAGCAATCACTCTCACTCGCAAACAAACTTATCAAACAAGTCTATTAACACTAAATCTAGGTCCAAGGTCAAGGAAGGTCCAAGGTCACACAAGGTCCAAGCTCAAGGAAGGTCCAAGGTCACACAAGGTCCAAGGTCAAGGAAGGTCCAAGGTCACACAAAGCTTCAAGCAGCTCAAACAGTTCCATGAAGGTCAGGATACCTGATGACATAAGGCCAATAAATGCACATCAGCGTGAGATACAGTAAGGTCAACTAAAGCAATTATCTTACCGACGAGGTCTTTAGAGTAGAATGCTCTGGGGTCCCGACACAGTGCCACCAGTGCCATCACATTGACAGCTAGATGACCCGTGGTGAGAGGCAGCTCCCGATGCCTGGTACATAAAACACATATCAGCGGCTGGTATGACAGTCATTTGATACTCAAGTTAACATAAAAGTTGAACATAACAGAGAGAGAGAGATATACAGACAGAGAGAGAAACAGACAGACAGAGACAGAGACAGAAAGACAGAGAGAGCAAGAGAGACAACGACAAATAATTTATATCATAAATTAGAAAATATCTCTCACTGACCTTTCGGCCTCTCACACCTATCATCTTCTGCCAAGCTTAACACCTTTCACGCTCCATGCATCCAAGCTTAACACCTTTCACGCTCCATCCATCCAAGCTTAACACCTTTCACGCTCCATGCATCCAAGCTTAACACCTTTCACACTCCATCCATCCAAGCTTTACACTCTCCAGCCTCCTGTCGTTATCATCCCCTTACCAACTCTCTCTCCACTTACTCTTCCTTTATCTCATCTCTTGCCTTTCTACACTTCCAGAGCCACAGCACCAGTTCCAGTTCTCTCTCTCAAATCCAGACGTCAAGCAGCACTCAGTACTCACTTCCAGAGTCTCAGCACTAGTTCCAGTTCCAGTTGCTTGGTGACTAGCTGAGCTTCCAGGTTGCTAGGATTGAACCAGGTAGCGTTCGCCAACCTGAGGGCCAGCACAGTGTGGGCAGTGTCTGTGGCCCAGCCCCAGTCTGGCCGCCTCTGGCCCACCACCCAGGCCACGGCCCGCCCAGCCGCTGGCAGGGCCAACACGGGCCGCTCGTCCATGGGCCGTGCCCAGTCCGTGTCTCCTGAGTCTGACACGTACATAATACTAATCATTAATACAGTAAGGATGGTAATACAAATATAATTATTATTGTATTGAAGGAGAAGCGCTAAACCATTATGGGGAGGTAATCATGCTTGATCCGAGGAAGGGGAGGTAGCTCTGGTTCCTTGGATCAGGAGCCCTACACCAGCATCAAGTCATCCTCTTTGAGAGGAGTAGTGCATGCAATGACAGCTGATCCATATTGTGTCTGTCCCCAAAATAAAAAAGATCATAGACAGACAGTTCTAGACACCCCAGTAACACAAGATCATAGAGAGACAGTTCTAGACACCCCAGTAACACAAGATCATAGACAGACAGGGCCCCAGACACCCCAGAAAACAAGATCCAAAACAGAAGGGTTTTAGACACCCAGTAACACAAGATCATAGACAGACAGTTCTAGACACCCCAGTAACACAAGATCATAGACAGACAGTTCTAGACACCCCAGTAACACAAGATCATAGACAGACAGTTCTAGACACCCCAGTAACACAAGATCATAGACAGACAGTTCTTTTGACACCCCGAAATAAGATCATAGGGAAAAAGTTCTAGACAAATTTGTTACACTAGATCACAAACAAGTTTTTAGACAAATTTGGAACACTAGATCACAATTTTGTTCCCAGACAAAAATAGATCAAAGACACAGCTCTAGACACACTAGTAACACTAGATCACAGACATTTCTAGACACACCAGCAACACTAGATCACAGACACAGTTCTAGACACACCAGTAACACTAGATCACAGACAGTTCTAGACACACCAGTAACACTAGATCACAGACAGTTCTAGACACACCAGTAACACTAGATCACAGACAGTTCTAGACACACCAGTAACACTAGATCACAGACAGTTCTAGACACACTAGTAACACTAAAAACATTGGGCACATTTTCAGAAAACACTAGGGGTCACAGACAAAGTTTTAGACACACCTCACTAAAAACAAGACACAGTTCTGACACACCAGAACACTAGATCACAGAAGTCCCAGACACAACAGTAAACACTGATCACAGACACAGAAAACAAACTAGGGTCAGACAAGCCCCAGACATACTTAGATCACAGACACTCCCCCACACACTAAAAACACAGACACAGTTTAAACACCAGATCCCCAGACAAAAATAAAAAACACCAGGGTCAGACACAGTTCCCAAAAACACACCAGATCACAGACAAAGTTCTGACCCCACTAGATCACAGACACAGCTCCCCCGACACAAAGATTTACAAACAGTTCTAGACACACTAGATCACAGACACAGTTCTAGACACACTAGATCACAGACACAGTTCTAGACACACTAGATCACAGACACAGTTCTAGACACACTAGTAATACTAGATCATAGAGGGACTGAGATAAATCTCATCAGTTTGGGTGAATCATCTGGGTCAGTTGGAAGAGTGCCAAGGACTGAGTCACATGGAGACACAGTGCCAAGTGTAGAAGTGTATAGTGGTGTAGTGATGGTGTATAGTTGTGTAGTGGTGGTGCCTAGTAGTGGTGTAGTGGTTGTATGTAGTGTAGTGGTGGTGTGTAGTGGTGGTGTGTGGTGGTGTAGTAGTGGTGGTGTGTAGTTGTGTAGTGGTGGTGCCTAGTAGTGGTGTAGTGGTGGTTTGGGTAGTGGTTTTTGGAAGGGTTTTATGGGGGTGTAGTGGGAGGGGGGTGTGGGGGTGGTGTGGGGTGAAATATGGGTGGTGGTGGGTGAGGGGGTTTGAGGGGGTATTGTGAGGGGAGTGGTGAGTATGGTGAGGGGGGGTGAGTGGGAGTGGGGGAGGGGGAGTAGGGGGTAGTGGGAGTAGGGGTGTAGTGGTGAGAGTAGGGGGAGTGGTGAGTGGGTGGTTTGGTAGTGGTGAGGGGCAGGGAAAAAGGGGGTGAGTGGGAGAGAGGGTGTAGTGGGAGTTGGGTGTAGTGGTGGTGTGTAGTGGTGTAGGGGGGTTGGGGTTGGGGTAGTGTGTGGTAGGGGGTGGTGCAGTGGGTGAGGGGGTGAGTGGTGGTGTGAGTGGGAGTGGGGTGTGAGGGGGGTGGTGGTGGTGTAGGGGGAGGGGGGGTGGGGGTGTAGTGGGGGGTGAGTGGGTATAGTGGGGTGGTGGTGTAAAGGGGTGAGTGGGGAGGGGGTGTAGGTGGGTGTGTTGAGGGGGGAGTGGGGTGTGAGTGGTGAAATGGTGGTGTGTAGTGGTTGTAGTGGTGGTGGGTGTAGTGGTGGTGTGTAGTGGTGGTGGTGGTAGTGGAGGGTGGGGTGGTGGTGTGGTGGTAGTGGGAGGAGGGGTAAAGGGGGGGTAGTGGAGTAGTGGGGTGTAGTGGTGTAGTGGGGGTGTGTGGGGGTGTGTAGTTGGGGGCAGGGGGAAATGGTGGTGTGTAAATGTAGGGAGTAGGGGGTGTTGGTGGTGTGGGGAGTGGTGGTGGGTGTGGTGGTTAGGGGGGTGGGTGGTGGTGGGGGGGTGGTGGTGGGGTAGTGGTGGTGTGTAGTGGGTAGTGGTGGTGGTAGGGGGGTAGTGGTGGTGTGTAGTGGTGGGGGGTGGGGTAGTAGGGGGGGGTGGTGAGGGGGGTGGGGGTAGTGGGGGTGTAGTGGTAGGGGGGGGTAGGGGGTTTGTAGGGGGTAGTGGAGGGGGGGGTGTAGAGTGGTTGGGGGGTTGGGGGGGGGGGTGGGGTTTAGGGGGTGCAGGTGGGTGGTGTGTAGTTGGGGAGTAGTGGGTAGTGGGGGGTGGGAGTGGTGTGTAGTGGGGAGTGGTGGTGGTGGGGTAGTGGGGGTTGGGATGGTGTGAGGGGGGTGAGTGGTAGGGGGTAGGGGTGTGGTTATAGTGGGGGTAGGGGAGTAGTGGTGGGTAGTGGTGGTGTAGGGGGAGGGGGGTGGGTGGTGTGTAGTGGTGGGGTTTGTTGGGGGGTGTGGGAGGGGGGGTGTGGGGGTGTAGTGGTGGGGTAGGGTGTGGGAGTGGGTAGTAGTGGTGTGTGGGGGTGGTGGGGTTGGGGTGGTGTGTAGTGGTGTAGGGGGGTGGTGTAGTGGGTATGGGAGTGGTGGGGGGTTTTTGGGGAGGGGGGGTGAGGGGTGTGGGGGTGTGTAGGGGTGTGGGGGTGGTGGAAATGGTGGGTGTAGTGGTATGTTTAGGGGAGTGGGTGTGGTTGCATATGGGGTAGTGGTGGGGGTGTAGTGGTGGGAGTGGGGGTGTAGTGGGGGTGTGTAGTGGGTGTGTTGGTAGTGGTTTATTGGGGAGTGGTGGGTGAGGGGTAGAGTAGGGGGGTGGTGGTGTGAGGGGGGTGGTGGGGTAGGGTGGTGGAAAAAAGGGGTTTGGGAGTGGTGGTGAGTGGTGGTGTAGTGGGGAGGGGAGTGGGGTGGGTGGAGGGGGGAGGGGTGTGAGGGGGTGGTGTATTTGGGGTTTGTAGTGGGTGTGGTTTTTTAGTGTGGTGTGTAGTGGTGGGGTGTGTTGTGTTGTGTAGTGGTGGTGTGTAGTGGTGGGTGTGGGAGGGGGGGTAGGGGGTGTTTTGGGGGTGGGGGTGTTTGTGGTGTAGTGGTGGTGTGTGTGTGGGGTATGGTTGGGGGTAGTGGGGAAATGGTGGGGTGTAGTGGGGGTTGTGTAGGGGGAGGGGGGGTAGGGGGTAGTGGGGGTGTGTAGGGGGAGTAGGGGGGGTTTTGGGAGGGGTAGTAGCAGGGGAGTGGGGGGGGTGTGCAGGTGGGGGTGGTGTAGTGGGTTTTGGGGTGTAGGGGGGTAGGGAGGGGGTGGGGGGGTGGTTGTGTAGGGGGGGTGGGGGTGGTGGGGTAGTGGTGGTGTGTAGGGGGTTTTAGTTGGGGGGGTGTAGGGGGGGTGTGTGGGGGTGTGTAGTGGGGGTGTAGGGGAGTTGGGCGGGGGTGTAGGGAGTAGGGTATGGTGGTGTGGTGGGTAGGGGGTGGTGTAGTTTGTGGGGAGTGTAGTTTGGGGTGTGGTGGGTATTTTTGTAGGGGGGTGGTATTTTAAGTGGTAGTTGTGTAGTGGGGGGGTAGTGGGGGTGGGGGTGTAGTGGGGGGTGTGTAGTGGGTAGTGGGGGTGGTAGGGGGGGTATGGGGGGTGTGTAGGGGGTTTTGGGGGTGGAGTGGTTGGGGGTAGGGGAGTTTGGTGGTGTAGTGGTGGTGAGGGGGGTGGTGTGGGGGTAGTGGGGGTGGTGGTGGGGGGTGGGGTGGGGTAGTGGGTGTGTGGGGGTGGGGGGTGGTGGTAGGGGAGAAGGGGGGTTTTGGTGGTGTGTAGTGGTGGTAGTGGGGTCGGGTGTTGGGGGTAGTGGGAGGGTGGTTGGGGGGCGGTGGTGAGGGGGGTTGTGTTGGGGGGTGGTGGGGGAGGGGGTGGTGGGGTGGGGTTGGTTTGGGGCAGTGGTGGTGTGGGGGTAGGTTTTGGGGGTGGGGTAGTGGGGGTGTATGGTGGGTGTAGTGGAGGTGTGGGGGGTGGGGTTAGTAGATTTCGGTGGTGGTGGGGGTTGGGTGGGGGGGTGAGGTTTTCGGGAGGGGGTGGGTGAGGGTGGGGAAAATGGAGGGGGGGTGGGGTGAGGGGGTGGGGTAGTGGTGGTGTGTGGTGGTGTGTAGGGGGGGTAGTTGGGGTGGTGGTGGTGTGTAGGGGGGTGGTTGGGGGTAGTGGTGGTTTGGGGGGCAGGTGGCAAGGGGGGGTGTAGTGGTGGGGGTGGGGGGTGGTGTGTAGTGGTGATTTTTGGGGGTTGGGTGTAGTGGTGGGGGTATGGTAGGGGTGGGGGTGGGTGTAGTGGTGGGGGGTGTAGGGACAAATGGGGTGGTGGTGGTGGGGGTGGTGGTGTGTAGTGGCAGGGGTGTGGTGGTGTGTAAAGGGGTGAGGTTTTCGTGAGTAGGTGTGGGGTGTGTAGTGGTGGTGTGTAGGGGGGTGGTAGTGGGGTTGTGGGGGGGGTGGTGTGTTGTCTAGTGGCAGGGGTGGTGGTGGTGTGTAGGGGGTGGGGTAGTGGAGTGTGTGGGGGTGTGTAGGGGGGTGGTTTGGGGGGTGTGAGGGTGGGTGTATGGTGGTGTGGTGGCGGGGTAGTGGTGGTGTGTGGTGGTGGTGTGTAGTGGTGGTGTGTAGTGGTGGTGTGTAGTGGTGGTGTGTAGTGGTGGTTAGTGGTGGTGTGTAGTGGTGTAGTTGTGGTGTAGTGGTGGTGTCTAGTAGTAGTGGTGTGTAATGGTGGTGTGGTGTGTATGGTGACACCTGTGTGCACTGGTGGAGTATAATGGTGGTGTAGTGGTGAGTACCGCAGCTACCATCACCATCACTACCACAACCACCACCACCTACTATACCAACACCACTACAACACCACTACCGCAGCAATACCACTATACTAATGTCCTTACACTACTACTACCTATCTACCTATACCACTACTACCCCAATGTCACCACCGCACTACTACTGCCACCACCTACTCCTACCTCTACACCTGCTACACCATCACTATCATGCCACTGCCTACTACTGTCACCACTACCACCACCTGCCACCACTACCACTATCACCTGCAATCTCTGCCTACCACTACCACCACTACCACCACTACCACCACACTACCACCCCACTGCCTGCTACTACCCCACTAAACCACTACCACCACCTGCCGCGTACACACTGCCACTGCTGCTGCACACTGCCACACCACTGCTGCCTGCTGCCTGCTACTACTACTACCACACTACTACTGCCACCACTGCCTGCCTACTGCCACTACTGCCTGCCACTGCAACCACTACTACCACTGCCGCCACCTGCCATACTGCACCACTACTGTCACTGCTCTGCCTACTACCTGCACCGCTAACACTACTGCCACTGCTACCACCTACCACCTGCTACTGCCACCACACCTGCCACTGTACCACTACTACCTACCTACCACTACCACCACCACTGCTACCACCACTGCTGTGCTAACCGCCACTACACTGCTACTGCCACCTGCACCACCACTGCCACCGCAACCTGTTGCCACCACTGCTGCTACCACCACCACTACCTGCCACTACTACTAGTGCCACTACTACCACCACTACTGCCACTGCTACTGCCACTACTGCCTGCCACTGCCCGCTGCCACCACTAATGCCACTGCTACCTGCACTGCCATACACACACTACTACCACTACCACCACTACTACACCATGGCCACACTACTGCCACCACTACTGCCACCACTGCCACCACTACCACCACCACTACCACCACCACTGCTGCCATGAGGTGGATGAAAAACATATGGTGTGAGGCAGGGGTGATGAGAAACAGTGTGAGGCAGGGAGTGGATGAGAATATATAGTGTGGGGCAGGGTAGATGAGAAACATAGTGTGGGCAGAGGGTAGATGAGGAATATATAGTGTGAGGCAGGGAGTGGATGAGGGAATATAGTATGAGGCAATGAGGGTGATCAGGAAATATATAGTGTGAGGCAGGGGTAGATGAGGGAATATATAGTGTGAGGCAGGGGTAGATGAGGGAATATATAGTGTGAGGCAGGGGTAGATGAGGGAATATATAGTGTGAGGCAGGGGTAGATGAGGGAATATATAGTGTGAGGCAGGGGTAGATGAGGAAACATATAGTGTGAGGCAGGGGTAGATGAGGGAATATATAGTGTGAGGCAGGGGTAGATGAGGGAAAATGGGAAGGGGTAATGGGAAATAGGGAAAAAAGGGGAATGAAAAGGGGAGGGGAGGTAATGAGGAATATGTGTAATGATGAAACATATTGGGAAAGGGGGAAAGAATATTAGTGTGAGGGGGGTAGATGGGGAATTATAAAAGGGGGGCAAATGATGAGGGGAAAATATTACGGTATGAAAAATAGTTTTAAAAGATAATAATGTTACAGGATTTGAGGGGAAAATTAAAAGGGGGGCAGGGGGGAAGAAAATAAGGGGGGCAGGGGGAAGAAAAATATAGTGTGCAAAAATGGGAAAAATGAGGCGGGGTAGATGGGGGAAAATATAGGGGAGGGAGGGGGAGATGAGGGAAAATAGTGTGAGGGAGGGGTGTGAGGGGAAAATAGTGTGAGGCAGGGTAGATGAGAAATAAGTGTGAGGCAGGGGGGAGATGAAAATATAGTGTGGGCAGGGGTAGATGAGGGAAAATAGGGGAGGCAGGGGGAGATGGGGAAAAATAGTGTGAGGATAGATGAAAATAGTGTGAGGCAGGGTGGAGAAATATAGGGGACAGGGGTAGATGAGGGAATATATAGTGTGAGGCAGGGGTAGATGAGGAAACATATAGTGTGAGGCAGGGGTAGATGAGGGAATATATAGTGTGAGGCAGGGGTAGATGAGGGAATATATAGTGTGAGGCAGGGGTAGATGAGGGAATATATAGTGTGAGGCAGGGGTAGATGGGGAATTAAATGTAGGCGGGGGGGATTTGGGGGAAAAATTTTTGTTTGGGGGTAGATGGCGAATATAGTTGGGAGGGGGAGTGGGAATTATAGTGTGGGGGGGAGTGGCAGAAAATATAGTGTGGGAGGTAGATGGGAAATATGTGGGGGGAGTGGAGGGAAAATAGTGGGGAGGGGGGATGGAATTATGGGGTGGGAGGGTGTGGCAGAATATAGTGTGGGGGTAAAAGAATATATGTGGGAGGGGGGATGAAATTTTTTGAGGGTTTAAAATGGGCAGGGGAAAATATGTTGGGAGGTGTGGGGAATTAGTTGGGGGGGTAGATGGCAGAAAATATGGGGTGGGGGGAGTGGCAGAAAATTGGTGTGGGAGGGGAGATGGAGAATATGGTGTGGTGAAGGTAGATGAGAATTAAATATAGGGAAAGTAAGAGGACATCCGTCGTAGACTCTACGATACTTGACTTAACAAGAGTTAGATATAAACATTAGATCAAATCTCTAGTTCAGAATTAAACTTCAAGAATTTCCGTTCATCTGAGTCTTGTCATTTATTAACATTAATATTTAACGTTCCATTACACAGTTTTATAAGAGTAAAGTGTTCACAGCAACTTACAGTGCCTGACTTAGGCACTTTTCTCGTTTGGTACAGTTTTGACTGACGTTCTGACACCGTTTAGGGAAATTTTCGCTAAACTTTTCAGCTTAATATTCCGAACAATTCTGCTAAACGACTCCACTCTCCTGTTTGGGTAAATTTCCCTATGGGGCTTAAATAAGGATCTTTTGGGGAAGTTACTATTGCTGTAGTATATATTGTAATGTTGATATTAATATACATAACATTATTGAAATTTATTTATTCAACTAATGGCTGAAAGTATATGACTTATTATCAAAGTTTTTTGGTTGTAGTTGGAACTTTGTTCACTGTTTCTTGAGAAACTTTGTGGTATCTGAGAGTAACTCATTGTTGTAGAGGAAGGTGAGGAAAGTATTGCGGGTGTGAGGGAGGCGTCGTAGGTGATGTGTGAGGTGGGGTGGTGGAGTAGTGGTGGGTGAGGGGTGAGGGGATGGGAGTGGTGGGTGGTGTGGGCGAGATGGCAGCAGTGAGTGGCACAGGCGGAGGTGGGGGGCGTGAGGGGTGGGGGGTGGTGGGCGAGGGTGGTGGTGGTGGCGGAGGGTGTGGGGGGTGGAGGGTGGTGGTGGTGGTGGGCGTGAGGGTGGTCGAGGCGGGAGGGTGGTCAAGGAGGCAGTCGAAGTGAGTGGGTGGTGACAGGGGTGAGGGCAGTGGTGGCGGAGGGTGGTCGGGCGAGGTGGCAGTGGAAGGAGGCAGGCAGGGGCGGAGGAGGTGTGTGGTTGAGGCAGGGTGGGCGAGGTGGTGAAAAGAGGTATGGTAGGAAGTGAGAGTGGAGGAAGTGAGGCAGTGGTAGGGAAGGAGGGTGGTGGTGGAAGTGAGGCAGGTAAGGAGGGCAGGGCATGGAGGTGGTGGTGGGGCAAGAGGGTGGTGGTGGTGGGGTGAGGGTGGTAGGTGAGGGTGGTGGTGGGTGAGGGTGGTGGGGCGTGAGGGTGGTGGTGGTGAGGGTGGTGGTGGTGGCGTGAGGGGTGGTGGTGGGCGTGAGGTGGTGGGCGGTGAGGGTGGTGGTGAAGTGAGGGGTGGGTGATGGTGGCGGAGGTGGTGGTGGTGGGCGGGAGGGTGGTGGTGTGAGGGTGGTGGTGTGGGGCAGGTAGTGGTGGGGCGAGGGTGGTGGTGGGGCATGAGGAGGGTGGTGGTGGTGGGCGGAGGGTGGTGGTGGTGGGCGGAGGGTGGTAGGCGGAGGGTGTGTGGTGGCGGGAGGGTGGTGGTGGGGCGGAGGGTGGTGGGGAGTGGAGGGTAGTGTGGTGTGGTGAGGTGGTGGTGACGTGGAGGGGTAGGCGTGAGGTGGTGGTGGTGGCGGAGGGTGGTAGGCGGAGGGCGGTGGTGTGGGCGTGAGGTGGTGGTGGGCGTGGAGGGTGGTGTGGTGACGGGAGGGTGGTAAGTGAGGGGTGGTGGCAGGGGTGTGAGGTGGTGGCGTGCGTGAGGGTGGTGGTGACGGAGGGTGGCGTGGTGGAGTGGGTGGGGGGGCGTGAGGGGTGGTGGGCGGAGGGTGGGTGCGGGGGTGAGGGTGGTGGGGTGGGCGAGGGTGGTGGTGGACGGAGGGCGGTGGTGGCGTGAGGGTGTGGTGGGCGTGAGGTGGTGGTGGTAAGTGAGGTGTGGTGGGGTATGGTGAGGGTGGTGGCAGGGCGGAGGGTGTGGTGGTGGGGTGAGGTGGTGGTGGGCGAGGGTGGTGATGGTGGGCGTGAGGGCAGGCGGAGGGTGGCGGTGGTGGGCGTGATAGTGGTGGTAAGTGAGGGCAGATAGGTGAGGCAGGTGGCGAGGCTGGTGTGGTGTGTGAGGCGTAGGTGGTGGGGCAGTGAGGTGGTGGGGTGAGGGTGGTGTGTGGTGGCGAGGTGGTGGGCGTGAGGGTGGTGGTGGTGGGCGTGAGGGTGGTGGTGGGCGTGAGGGTGGTGGTGGTGGGCGTGAGGGTGGTGGTGGGCGTGAGGGTGGTGGTGGTGGGCGTGAGGGTGGTGGTGGGCGTGAGGGTGGTGGTGGTGGACGTGAGGGTGGTGGTGGGCGTGAGGGTGGTGGTGGCGTGAGGGCAGGTGGTGGGGCGTGAGGGCAGGTGGCGGCGGTGGTGGTGGAAGTGAGGTGGTGGTGGTGGCGCGAGGGTGGTGGTGTTGAGGGCAGGAAGGGAGGGTGGTGGTGGTGAGGGCGGTGGTGGTGGGCGGAGGGCAGGTGGTGGGCGGAGGGTGGAAGTGGAGGCAAGTGAGGCAGGGGCGAGGTAGGCAGGCGTGAGGGTGGTAGGCGGAGGGCAGGGTATGAGGCGGTGGTGGTGGCGGAGGGTGTGGTGGGGCGGAGGGTGGTGTGGTGGTGGGTGGGCGGAGGGTGGTGGTAAGTGAGGGGTGGTGGTGGGTGGTGAGGGTGGTGAGGGTGGTGAGGGTGGTGGGTGGTGAGGGTGGTGGAGGTGGGCGTGAGGGTGGTGGTGGGCGTGAGGGTGGTGGTGGGCGTGAGGGTGGTGGTGGGCGTGAGGGTGGTGGTGGGCGTGGCGTTGAGCATCAAAAATGCAAATACATTTTTTGTATATATTATTAATCCCCTCTCCCTCCCCTTAAAACCCCTCCTCCTCTAACCCCTTCCTCCTCTAAATCCCTCTTCCTCCTTCCAACCTCTCTTCCTCCCTTCCAACCCCTCTCCTTCACTTTCTCTTCCTCCCTTCAACCCCCTCTTCCTCCCTTCAACCCCCCTTCCTCCCTTCAACCCCCTCTTCCTCCCTTCAACCCCCCCTTCCTCCCTTCAACCCCCTCTCTTCCCTCCTCTTCAACCCCTTCCTCCCCTTCCAACCCCTCTCTTCCTCCCCTTCCAACCCCTCTTCTCCTTCAACACCCTCCTCCACAACCCCCTTCCTCCTTCTTAACCCTCTTCCTCCCTTCCAACCTCTTCTCTCCTCAACCCCCCTTCCTCCCCCTTCCAACCCCCTCTTCCTCCTTCAACCCCTTCCTCCCCTTCAACCTCTCTTCCTCCCTTTCCAACTCCCCTTCTCTCTCTTCAACTCTTCCTCCCTTTCAACCCCTCTTCCTCCCCTTCTCTCAACCCCTTCCCTTCCTTCTGGGACCCCTCTTCCTCCCTTCACCCCCTCTTCCTCCTTTCTTCAACCCCTCTCTTTCCTCCTCTCAATCCCCTCTCCTCTTCCACCCCCTTCCCCTTTCAAATCTCCCTCTTCCTCCCTTCAACCCCTCTTCCCCTTCAACACCCCTCCTGTCAACCCTCCTCCCCTTCCAAACTTCTCTTCCTCCTCTTCAACTCTTCCTCCTTCAACCTCTCTCCTTCAACCCCCTCTCTCCCCTTTCAACCCCTTCCTCCCTTCAACCCCTCTCCCCCAACCTCTCTTCTCCCTTCCCAACCCCTCCTCCCGTCAACCCCTTCCTCCCTTCAACTCTTCCTCCCCTTCAACCTCTTTTCCTTCAAATCCCTTCCTCCCTTCAAGCCTCCCTTCCTCCTTCAACCCCTTCCTCCTTTCTTGACGCCCCTTCCTCCCTTCAACCCCTTCTCCCATCAACCTCTTCTCTTAAAGCCTCCCTTCCTCCCTTCAACCCCTCTTCCTCCCTTCAACCTCTCTCTCCCTTCAACCCCTTCCTCCCTTCCAACCCCTTTCCTTCAACCCCCTTTTCCTCTCAACTCCCTCTCCCTTCAACTCCCTTCTCCTTCAACCCCCTTCCTCCCTTCCACCCCTTCCTCCCTTCAACCCCTTCCTTCCTTCAACCTCTCTCTCTTCCTCCCTTCAACCCCTTCCTCCTTCTTAACCCCTTTCCTCCTCTTCAACCCCCTTCCTCCTTCCAACCCCCTTCCTCCCTTCAACCCCTTCCTCCCTTCAACTCCCTTTCTCCATTCAACCCCTCTCCCCAAGCCCCTATTCTCCCTTCAACCTCTTCCTCCTCCCCAACCTCCTCCTCCTTCAACCCCTTCCTCCTTCAACTCCCCTTCCTCCCTTCAACCCCTCCCTCCCGTCAACCCCCTTCCTCCCTTCAACCCCCTCCTCCCCTTCAACCCCTTCCTCCCTTCAACCCCCCTTTCTCCTTCAACCCCTTCCTCCCTCTCCAACCCCTTCCTCCTTCAACCCCTTCCTCCCTTCAACCCCTTCCTCCTTCAACCCCCCTTTCCCCCTCCAACCCCTTCCTCCCTTCAACCCCCTTCCTCCTTCAACCCCTTCCCCTTCAACCCCTTCCTCCTTCAACCCCTTCCTCCCTTCAACCCCTTTCTCCTCTTCAACCCCTCTTCCTTCTCCAACCCCCTTCCTCCCTTCAACCCCTCCTCCCTTCAACCCCTTTCCCTTCAATCCCCTTCCTCCTCCTTCAACCCCCTTCCTCCCTTCTAACCCCTTCCTCTCTTCATCCCCCTTTTCCCTTCAACCCCTTCCTCCCTTCAAGCCCCTTCCTCCCTTCAACCCCTTCCTCCCTTCAACCTCCCTTCAACCCCTCTTCCTCCCTTCAACCCTCTTTTCCCCCTTCAACCCCTCCTTCTCCTCTCCTTCAACCCCCCTTCCTCCCTTCAACTCCCCCTTCCTCCCAACCCCTTCCTCCCTTCAACCCCTTCCCCCTTCAACCCCTCTCCTCCTCCTTCAACCCCCTTCCTCCCTTCCCAAACCCCCTTCCTCCCTTCAACCCCCTTCCTCCTTCAACCCCTTCTCCCTTGAACCACCCCTTCCTCCTCAAACCTTCCCCCTTCAACCCCTTCCTCCTTCAACCCCCTTCCTCCCTTCCAACCCCTTCCTCCCCCCAACCCTCTCCTCCTTCACCCCTTCCCTTCAACCCCTTCCTCCTTCAACTCCCCTTCCTCCTCCAACCCCTCCTCCATCCCTTCCTCCTTCCTCCCTTCAACCTCCTCCTCCAACCCTCCTCCTCCTTCAACCCCCTTCCCCTTCAACCCCTCCTCTTCAACCCTCCTAACTCCAACCCCTTCCTCCTTCAACCCCTTTCCCCCCAACCCCCTCCCTAGAACCCCTCGGGAGTCTGGTTGTGGTTGCTGCTGCAGTTATAATCAATATATCTTATAACCAATATATGTAATATGTGTTATAGCATTATACTTGCTAACACCATTATACTTTTATATAATGTTTATAATTGTTATAGCTTTGTACTTGTTATAACAACATAATTGTTATAGCTTTGTACTTGTTATAACAACATAATTGTTATAGCTTTGTACTTGTTATAACAACATAATTGTTATAGCTTTGTACTTGTTATAACAACATAATTGTTATAGCTTTGTACTTGTTATAACAACATAATTGTTATAGCTTTGTACTTGTTATAGCTTTGTACTTGTTATAACATCATAATTGTTATAGCTTTGTACTTGTTATAACAACATAATTGTTATAGCTTTGTACTTGTTATAACATCACAATTTATAGCTTTGTACTCTGTTATAACAACATAATTGTTATAGCTTTGTACTTGTTATAACAACATAATTGTTATAGCTTTGTACTTGTTATAACAACATAATTGTTATAGCTTTGTACTTGTTATAACATCATAATTGTTATAGCTTTGTACTTGTTATAACATCATAATTGTTATAGCTTTGTACTTGTTATAACAACATAATTGTTATAGCTTTGTACTTGTTATAACAACATAATTGTTATAGCTTTGTACTTGTTATAACAACATAATTGTTATAGCTTTGTACTTGTTATAACAACATAATTGTTATAGCTTTGTACTTGTTATAACAACATAATTGTTATAGCTTTGTACTTGTTATAACAACATAATTGTTATAGCTTTGTACTTGTTATAACAACATAATTGTTATAGCCATTACGCATTAATTGAATCACACTTCTGATTTGTTGGTTATATCTGTCGTCTTGTTTATATTGTGTGTGTGTGTGTGTGTGTGTGTGTGTGTGTGTGTGTGTGTGTGTGTGTGTGTATGTGTGTGTGTGTGTGTGTGTGTGTGTGTGATGTGTTGTGTGTTAGTGGTGTGTGTGTGTGTGTGTGTGTGTGTGTGTGTGTGTGTGTGTGTGTGTGTGTTTTGTCTTGATAACATTGTGTTATCTTGTGTTGTCATGATAACATTGTGTTATCTTGTGTTGTCATGATAACATTGTGTTATCTTGTGTTGTCATGATAACATTGTGTTATCTTGTGTTGTCTTGATAACATTGTGTTATCTTGTGTTGTCATGATAACATTGTGTTATCTTGTGTTGTCTTGATAACATTGTGTTATCTTGTGTTGTCTTGATAACATTGTGTTATCTTGTGTTGTCTTGATAACATTGTGTTATCTTGTGTTGTCTTGATAACATTGTGTTATCTTGTATTGCCTTGATAACATTGTGTTATCTTGTATTGTCTTGATAACATTGTGTTATCTTTGGTCTTGATAACATTGTGT
The DNA here is from genome assembly GCF_038502225.1 of Cherax quadricarinatus. Classification (NCBI taxonomy): domain Eukaryota; kingdom Metazoa; phylum Arthropoda; class Malacostraca; order Decapoda; family Parastacidae; genus Cherax; species Cherax quadricarinatus. Next base: position 477,675 of record NC_091352.1, on the reverse strand, counting down.
TATTTGTGTGTCTTGATAACATTGTGTTATCTTGTGTTGTCTTGATAACATTGTGTTATCTTGTGTTGTCTTGATAACATTGTGTTATCTTGTGTTGTCTTGATAACATTGTGTTATCTTGTGTTGTCTTGATAACATTGTGTTATCTTGTATTGTCTTGATAACATTGTGTTATCTTGTGTTGTCTTGATAACATTGTGTTATCTTGTGTTGTCTTGATAACATTGTGTTATCTTGTGTTGTCTTGATAACATTGTGTTATCTTGTGTTGTCTTGATAACATTGTTTCTCTCCTTCTCTCTCATTTACATTTGTATTGTCTTTCTAATTACTTTCTCTTTTCCTGTCTTCCCCTTATTGTTCTAGTTTATTCTCTCTATCCCTACCTACTTGTGGCACCGAGGGTACTGGTGCCAACCATGTGGCACCACACACTGGTGCCAACCTTCTGGCATCACTGGCACTGGTGCTAGATAGTACTGCCAACCTTTCATGTACAACAGCGGTGCCAACTCTACTAGAGCAGCCAGTCTTACCAGCCAAAACTGGACGAGTACAGTTAGTGTTTGTCCTGGAGTTACCAGACGGAGGATCGAGCTTCCACTCCTGAATTATCCACCCGGGTTTAGTGTTTCACCTAACGTATAATGGAGTAAAACTTACTTCAGTTAATATTATTTTATTATAAGCATAAAAATGTTCGTATCTTTAATATTTCCTTACATTTCATGTCTTCATCAGCCAAGAGAACTTGTCTTAAGTTACGTGAGTAATTAAGAAGAGTAGGTGGTGTAGTGAGGGACGAAGAGAGGGAGGAAATGATGCTGGGAGGAAGGCAAGGATGTGGGGAGGAAGGCAAGGATGTGGGGAGGAAGGCAAGGATGAGGGGAGGAAGGCAAGGATGCTGGGAGGAAGGCAAAGATGTGGGGAGGAAGGCAAGGATGCTGGGAGGAAGGCAAGGATGTGGGGAGGAAGGCAAGGATGCTGGGAGGAAGGCAAGGATGCTGGGAGGAAGGCAAAGATGTGGGGAGGGAGGCAAGGATGCTGGGAGGAAGGCAAGGATGTGGGGAGGAAGGCAAGGATGTGGGGGGGAGGGCAAGGATGCTGGGAGGAAGGCAAAGATGTGGGGAGGAAGGCAAGGATGCTGGGAGGAAGGCAAGGATGTGGGGAGGAAGGCAAGGATGCTGGGAGGAAGGCAAGGATGTGGGGAGGGAGGCAAGGATGCTGGGAGGAAGGCAAAGATGTGGGGAGGAAGGCAAGGAGAGAAGGAATGAGTCAAGGAGAGAAATAGGGAGTGAATGTAGAATACATGGAGTGTTACCCTCCCTCTCGGGTCTAGGTTTAGTGTGATGGAGTACTGCCTTCTTGAGTCTAGGGTGATGGAGTACTGCCTTCTTGAGTCTAGTGTGATGGAGTACTGCCTTCTTGAGTCTAGTGTGATGGAGTACTACCTTCTTGAGTCTAGTGTGATGGAGTACTACCTTCTTGAGTCTAGGATGATGGAGTACTACCTTCTTGAGTCTAGTGTGATGGAGTACTACCTTCTTGAGTCTAGTGTGATGGAGTACTACCTTCTTGAGTCTAGGATGATGGAGTACTACCTTCTTGAGTCTAGTGTGATGGAGTACTACCTTCTTGAGTCTTGAGTCTAGGATGATGGAGTACTACCTTCTTGAGTCTAGGATGATGGAGTACTACCTTCTTGAGTCTAGTGTGATGGAGTACTACCTTCTTGAGTCTAGGATGATGGAGTACTACCTTCTTGAGTCTAGTGTGATGGAGTACTACCTTCTTGAGTCTAGGATGATGGAGTACTACCTTCTTGAGTCTAGTGTGATGGAGTACTACCTTCTTGAGTCTAGTGTGATGGAGTACTACCTTCTTGAGTCTAGTGTGATGGAGTACTACCTTCTTGAGTCTAGGATGATGGAGTACTACCTTCTTGAGTCTAGTGTGATGGAGTACTACCTTCTTGAGTCTAGGATGATGGAGTACTACCTTCTTGAGTCTAGGATGATGGAGTACTACCTTCTTGAGTCTAGTGTGATGGAGTACTACCTTCTTGAGTCTAGGATGATGGAGTACTACCTTCTTGAGTCTAGGATGATGGAGTACTACCTTCTTGAGTCTAGGATGATGGAGTACTACCTTCTTGAGTCTAGGATGATGGAGTACTACCTTCTTGAGTCTGATGAGTACTACCTTCTTAGGATGATGGAGTACTACCTTCTTGAGTCTAGTGTGATGGAGTACTACCTTCTTGAGTCTAGTGTGATGGAGTACTGCCTTCTTGAGTCTAGTGTGATGGAGTACTGCCTTCTTGAGTCTAGTGTGATGGAGTACTACCTTCTTGAGTCTAGTACTACCTTCTTGAGTCTATGATGGAGTACTACCTTCTTGAGTCTAGGATGATGGAGTACTACCTTCTTGAGTCTAGGATGATGGAGTACTACCTTCTTGAGTCTAGTGTGATGGAGTACTACCTTCTTGAGTCTAGGATGATGGAGTACTACCTTCTTGAGTCTAGTGTGATGGAGTACTACCTTCTTGAGTCTAGGATGATGGAGTACTACCTTCTTGAGTCTAGTGTGATGGAGTACTACCTTCTTGAGTCTAGGATGATGGAGTACTACCTTCTTGAGTCTAGTGTGATGGAGTACTACCTTCTTGAGTCTAGGATGATGGAGTACTACCTTCTTGAGTCTAGTGTGATGGAGTACTACCTTCTTGAGTCTAGTGTGATGGAGTACTACCTTCTTGAGTCTAGGATGATGGAGTACTACCTTCTTGAGTCTAGGATGATGGAGTACTACCTTCTTGAGTCTAGGATGACGGAGTACTACCTTCTTGAGTCTAGGATGATGGAGTACTACCTTCTTGAGTCTAGGATGATGGAGTACTACCTTCTTGAGTCTAGGATGATGGAGTACTACCTTCTTGAGTCTAGGATGATGGAGTACTACCTTCTTGAGTCTAGTGTGATGGAGTACTACCTTCTTGAGTCTAGGATGATGGAGTACTACCTTCTTGAGTCTAGTGTGATGGAGTACTACCTTCTTGAGTCTAGGATGAGTCTAGGATGATGGAGTACTACCTTCTTGAGTCTAGGATGATGGAGTACTACCTTCTTGAGTCTAGTGTGATGGAGTACTACCTTCTTGAGTCTAGGATGATGGAGTACTACCTTCTTGAGTCTAGGATGATGGAGTACTACCTTCTTGAGTCTAGGATGATGGAGTACTACCTTCTTGAGTCTAGGATGATGGAGTACTACCTTCTTGAGTCTAGGATGATGGAGTACTACCTTCTTGAGTCTAGTGTGATGGAGTACTATCTTCTTGAGTCTAGGATGATGGAGTACTATCTTCTTGAGTCTAGGATGATGGAGTACTACCTTCTTGAGTCTAGGATGATGGAGTACTACCTTCTTGAGTCTAGGATGATGGAGTACTACCTTCTTGAGTCTAGGATGATGGAGTACTACCTTCTTGAGTCTAGGATGATGGAGTACTACCTTCTTGAGTCTAGGATGATGGAGTACTACCTTCTTGAGTCTAGGATGATGGAGTACTACCTTCTTGAGTCTAGGATGATGGAGTACTACCTTCTTGAGTCTAGGATGATGGAGTACTACCTTCTTGAGTCTAGGATGATGGAGTACTATCTTCTTGAGTCTAGGATGATGGAGTACTACCTTCTTGAGTCTAGGATGATGGAGTACTACCTTCTTGAGTCTAGGATGATGGAGTACTACCTTCTTGAGTCTAGGATGATGGAGTACTACCTTCTTGAGTCTAGGATGATGGAGTACTACCTTCTTGAGTCTAGGATGATGGAGTACTACCTTCTTGAGTCTAGGATGATGGAGTACTACCTTCTTAAGTCTAGGATGATGGAGTACTACCTTCTTGAGTCTAGGATGATGGAGTACTACCTTCTTGAGTCTAGGATGATGGAGTACTACCTTCTTGAGTCTAGTGTGATGGAGTACTACCTTCTTGAGTCTAGTGTGATGGAGTACTACCTTCTTGAGTCTAGGATGATGGAGTACTACCTTCTTGAGTCTAGGATGATGGAGTACTACCTTCTTGAGTCTAGAATGATGGAGTACTACCTTCTTGAGTCTAGAATGATGGAGTACTACCTTCTTGAGTCTAGAATGATGGAGTACTACCTTCTTGAGTCTAGAATGATGGAGTACTACCTTCTTGAGTCTAGAATGATGGAGTACTACCTTCTTGAGTCTAGAATGATGGAGTACTACCTTCTTGAGTCTAGGATGATGGAGTACTACCTTCTTGAGTCTAGAATGATGGAGTACTACCTTCTTGAGTCTAGAATGATGGAGTACTACCTTCTTGAGTCTAGAATGATGGAGTACTACCTTCTTGAGTCTAGAATGATGGAGTACTACCTTCTTGAGTCTAGTGTGATGGAGTACTACCTTCTTGAGTCTAGGATGATGGAGTACTACCTTCTTGAGTCTAGGATGATGGAGTACTACCTTCTTGAGTCTAGAATGATGGAGTACTACCTTCTAGTGTGATGAGTCTAGAATGATGGAGTACTACCTTCTTGAGTCTAGAATGATGGAGTACTACCTTCTTGAGTCTAGTGTGATGGAGTACTACCTTCTTGAGTCTAGGATGATGGAGTACTACCTTCTTGAGTCTAGTGTGATGGAGTACTACTTCTTCTAGAATGATGGAGTACTACCTTCTTGAGTCTAGTGTGATGGAGTACTACCTTCTTGAGTCTAGAATGATGGAGTACTACCTTCTTGAGTCTAGAATGATGGAGTACTACCTTCTTGAGTCTAGTGTGATGGAGTACTACCTTCTTGAGTCTAGAATGATGGAGTACTACCTTCTTGAGTCTAGTGTGATGGAGTACTACCTTCTTGAGTCTAGAATGATGGAGTACTACCTTCTTGAGTCTAGGATGATGGAGTACTATCTTCTTGAGTCTAGGATGATGGAGTACTATCTTCTTAAGTCTAGGATGATGGAGTACTACCTTCTTAAGTCTAGGATGATGGAGTACTACCTTCTTAAGTCTAGGATGATGGAGTACTATCTTCTTAAGTCTAGGATGATGGAGTACTACCTTCTTAAGTCTAGGATGATGGAGTACTATCTTCTTAAGTCTAGGATGATGGAGTACTACCTTCTTAAGTCTAGAATGATGGAGTACTACCTTCTTGAGTCTAGTGTGATGGAGTACTACCTTCTTGAATGCCTCTTTTGCATGCTTCTACATTTAAACAATTATCACAATATTAAAAGTTGTTTGACGTTCATATTCTGTTTCATCTCAATAATTCATCTAATCTATATGTTTATTATCTAGATCTCTTGTTCTAATGACCGTGTATGTGTGTGTTGTGGGGATCCAGCCTCAGCCCCTGGCCCCATGTGTTAATATTTAATGACTCCTCTCACACGTTTCCTGCGTCATGGGCCTTGTCGTACCTATCCCTAAGACTATGTATGGTGATTGCTTCTAGCAGCTCCTCATCTAAGTCATACTACACTTCCTAACAACCCAGAGAGCGAAGTATTGTAAAGAATGTGGTCTACCCATGTTATCTTTATTGATGCTGCAATCATATCGTCATTATATATGTTTTCTCATATCATTTTGAGTTCCTGCAAGTTCTGATCAACTCTCCTTGTTTCCACTTGTCAATCACAGGCAGTATTATCACAGTTATAAAGCTTCATAACTCACACGTGTGTGAGTTATGAAGCTTTTACCTACATATATTTGTGGTCTGGACACTTCGTTATATATCCCAACACTGATTTAATATACCCTCTGAAAACTTTTGTTTCGAATTTCTTTATACACATGTGGAATTTATTTTGACGTTTGTCGGTGTATTATTATTATCGATATTATTATTAATATTATTATTATTATTATTATTATTATTATTATTATTATTATTTATTATTGGTATTTATTCATAGGGAAGCGCTAAACTTGTAAGTGGTCAAGCAGTGCCTGGGAATTGGGAAGCAGTCATAATTACCCTAAAGAATGGTACCTTACATTGCTTGGATCAAAAGCCCTTCACTTGCATCAAGGTACCTGCTGTGTAGCAGATGATTCTCGCTACCTTGATGTGATCTCTCATTAACAATCATTGTTTATAATCTCAAGTTTTTCTCTCTCTCTCTTTCCCTCCCTCTCTCTCTCTCTCTCTCTCTCTCTCTCTCTCTCTCTCTCTCTCTCTCTCTCTCTCTCTCTCTCTCTCTCTCTCTCTCTCTCTTTCCCTCCCCCCTCTCTCTCTCTCTCTCTCCGTTGCTTTCATTATTTATAATAATCTGTAGTCTTCTTGAATTCTGTCTTTATTACGTGCAAGTAAAACATAAACAATAATAATAATAATAGATTAATAATGACAAAATAATATTAAGACAATAATAATAATAATAATAATAATAATAATAATAATAATAATAATAATAATAATAATAATAATAATATTAATAATATTAATAATAATATCAATCACAAAATATATATAAAGTGATGGCTTCAGTATTTTCAACAAAAGAAAGGATCTTCATATGGCAATACCGGACTAGTGTTGTATTTTCCCCAGGATGCACAAAGTACCATCTATATCACTCTCTCTCTCTCTCACACTCTCTCTTTCAGGATGAACGGTCGAAGCTAAAATGTTGGTGGGATAAGGTGTGGACGCTTTCATTTTGTGTGTTGGTGGCGTGTGTGGTTTGTGGGCTAACAAGTAGTATGAGAGAGAGAGAGAGAGAGAGAGAGAGAGAGAGAGAGAGAGAGAGAGAGAGAGAGAGAAAATATATACAGGACATACCGTGGAAATTAAATGTGTCACCCGCATATGGCAGCGATGTTTTGATTCTGTCGGGTATAAATTAACAAACAGGGATTGAAATGTTTACTTATGTGAAATGTTGACATAAAAAAATAAACAGTGCCTTTTCCTTGTGTATAAGATAATGCTTATTAGTGCTTGTTCTCTGAGTAGAGATAGAGAAAGAGAAAAAGAGAGAGACGCTGTGATTCGACCCTTGCAACCACAAATAGGTGAGAGTCTGTGCTTCTCCCTTCTTCCTCTTCTCTCTTCCCTTTTCCATCTTATCCTATCCCTTCCTCAATTTTTTTCCTTTCTATCTCTCCTTCCTACCTTCCCTCCCTTATTTTCTTTCCACTTTCCATCCCTCTCAGCTTCCCTCACTCCATCACAGCTCCAGAAATTTCTAAAACCGGAAAAAACGTCTCGTTAATTAGATTTATTTTTCCTTTCGCTTCAAAATCCCGAGGATGCACCCACGGGACTGACAGCCACGGGACTGACAGCCACGGGACTGACAGCTACGGGACTGACAGCCACGGGACTGACAGCCACGGGACTGACAGCCACGGGACTGACAGCCACGGGACTGACAGCCACGGGACTGACAGCCACGGGACTGACAGCCACGGGACTGACAGCCACGGGACTGACAGCCACGGGACTCAGAGAACAAGTGTAAAGAACAGGAGAGAGAGAACAGGAAAATGATGAAAATTATCGAGATAAGGACGGGGAAATATTGTGAACAGGTGATAATGGCAGGGATAATGTTGAGGATAGTCAATGCTGGCAGGGAAAATAATAGGAACGTATGATAATGGCAGTTCAGATGCTGAGAGCAGACCATTATACTAAAGGAAATGTGAATAAACGATGAGGAAAAAATGCTGAAACACATGAAAATGCCAAGGAAAATGTTAAGAAAAGGCAAGTAAAAACGTAAGATAATCGTTTGGAAGACTTGGAAAAAATATACGTAAAAGGCGAACAGGGCAGGGACAAAAGTTGTTAAATGGCAGGGAAGGTAGGGAAAAAAGTGGGCGAGAGCAGGGAAGGAGAGAAATATTTTTATCTGGTGAGTGAAAAGAAAAAAAAATAAGGGACGAAGGTAATGTGGATAATGACGCAAAATTGAATAACTAAACGACTACAAATAACTATTAAAACACAAGAAAAGCAGCTAGCAGATAATTACAAATGCAAAAAAATCACAAACAAGCACAGTTAAGTGTACACTACAAACAACCAGCAGCTTGTACTAAAGAATAACAATAAACGACATCAAGAAAATACTAACAGTAAAACTACAAAAAATTATCACTCTTCGAAACAAACACACACACACAAAAAAGTCAAAGGTCTTTACCTTCCACCTCCATTACCGCTAATTGTTGTTGTTGTTGTTGTTGTCTTTTTAAGAACTAAGCTTCCCCCCAGGCGCTGTATAATCCTACGGGTTTAGCGCTTCCCCTTAATAATAATAAGAACTAAGCTTATGCGGCAAGAACCTTGCTGCTCGTAGAAGTCTGGTATCTAGACTCTTACTTAGTAGCACTTAGATACTGCCCGACATTACCCCAAATGATACAAACAAAAAAATTCTCCCGAGAGAAGAAAAGGAACAATATTTACGATAAAATAAGAGACTCGTGAACCTGAAGCTTCTACCCGAACTCTGCGTTTCGTCATTTATGATTTTAAAAGTTTCTGATTCTGTTTCTTTGATGTACCAACGAGGCTCTTTTGTCATATTATTAATACCAGTAAGGGGCTCTTAATGCAGAAAATTCAACTTTTCCTCCTCTTCCTTGGATCAAACCGTAGTGCCTCTCATTCTCCAAACTCTGTGTGGCCCTACGAGTTTAGCGCTTCCTGTAAATATAACGATAATGTGTGATGCTGCTTTTATTTCCTAAGTTTTTGAATAGCTTCTTGGGTAAAAAGCGACGTTCTTTTGTTTTATTTCATTTATGATTATTTATGGGAGATGTTTTATGATCTTATTGTTGGCGCCTCGTGTAGTGTTCCTGTGACAACACTTGAGTCTAGTGTAGTGTGTTGTTCCCCTGACAACACCCGAGTCTCGTGTAGGGCAGTGCTGACAACACCCGAGTCCCGTGTAGGGCAGTGTTTTCCTGACAACACCGGAGTCGCGTGTAGTGCAGTGTTTCCCTGAAAACACCCGAGTCACGTGTAGTGTAGTGTTCCCTGACAACACCCGAGTCAAGTAGTGCAGTGTTCCTCTGACAACACCTGAATCTAGTGTAATGCAGTGTTCTCAGACAATACCTGAGCTTAGTGTTGTGTGTTGTTCCTCTGACAACACCCGAGTCCAGTGTAGTGTTCTCTGACAACACCTGAGCCTCGTGTATTGTTCCTCTGACAACACCTGAGCCTCGTGTATTGTTCCTCTCCCAACACCTGAGCCACGTGTAGTGTTCCCTGCCAACACCTGAGCCACGTAGTGTTCCCTGCCAACACCTGAGCCACGTGTAGTGTTCCCTGCCAACACCTGAGCCACGTGTAGTGTTCCCTGCCAACACCTGAGCCTCATGTAGTGTTCCCTGCCAACACCTGAGCCACGTGTAGTGTTCCCTGCCAACACCTGAGCCACGTGTAGTGTTCCCTGCCAACACCTGAGCCACGTGTAGTGTTCCCTGCCAACACCTGAGCCACGTGTAGTGTTCCCTGCCAACACCTGAGCCTCATGTAGTGTTCCCTGCCAACACCTGAGCCACGTGTAGTGTTCCCTGCCAACACCTGAGCCACGTGTAGTGTTCCCTGCCAACACCTGAGCCACGTGTAGTGTTCCCTGCCAACACCTGAGCCACGTGTAGTGTTCCCTGCCAACACCTGAGCCTCATGTAGTGTTCCCTGCCAACACCTGAGCCACGTGTAGTGTTCCCTGCCAACACCTGAGCCACGTGTAGTGTTCCCTGCCAACACCTGAGCCACGTGTAGTGTTCCCTGCCAACACCTGAGCCTCATGTAGTGTTCCCTGCCAACACCTGAGCTACGTGTAGTGTTCCCTGCCAACACCTGAGCCACGTGTAGTGTTCCCTGCCAACACCTGAGCCTCATGTAGTGTTCCCTGCCAACACCTGAGCCACGTATAGTGTTCCCTGCCAACACCTGAGCCACGTGTAGTGTTCCCTGCCAACACCTGAGCCTCTTGTAGTGTTCCTTGCCAACATCTGAGCCTCGTGTAGTGTTCCCTGCCAACACCTGAGCCACGTGTAGTGTTCCCTGCCAACACCTGAGCCTCGTGTAGTGTTCCCTGCCAACACCTGAGCCACGTGTAGTGTTCCCTGCCAACACCTGAGCCACGTGTAGTGTTCCCTGCCAACACCTGAGCCACGTGTAGTGTTCCCTGCCAACACCTGAGCCACGTGTAGTGTTCCCTGCCAACACCTGAGCCTCGTGTAGTGTTCCCTGCCAACACCTGGGCCTCGTGTAGTGTTCCCTGCCAACACCTGAGCCACGTGTAGTGTTCCCTGCCAACACCTGGCCCTCGTGTAGTGTTCCCTGCCAACACCTGAGCCTCGTGTAGTGTTCCCTGCCAACACCTGAGCCACGTGTAGTGTTCCCTGCCAACACCTGAGCCACGTGTAGTGTTCCCTGCCAACACCTGGGCCTCGTGTAGTGTTCCCTGCCAACACCTGAGCCTCGTGTAGTGTTCCCTGCCAACACCTGAGCCACGTGTAGTGTTCCCTGCCAACACCTGAGCCACGTGTAGTGTTCCCTGCCAACACCTGGGCCTCGTGTAGTGTTCCCTGCCAACACCTGAGCCACGTGTAGTGTTCCCTGCCAACACCTGAGCCTCGTGTAGTGTTCCCTGCCAACACCTGAGCCACGTGTAGTGTTCCCTGCCAACACCTGAGCCACGTGTAGTGTTCCCTGCCAACACCTGAGCCACGTGTAGTGTTCCCTGCCAACACCTGAGCCACGTGTAGTGTTCCCTGCCAACACCTGAGCCTCGTGTAGTGTTCCCTGCCAACACCTGAGCCACGTGTAGTGTTCCCTGCCAACACCTGAGCCACGTATAGTGTTCCCTGCCAACACCTGAGCCACGTGTAGTGTTCCCTGCCAACACCTGAGCCACGTGTAGTGTTCCCTGCCAACACCTGAGCCACGTGTAGTGTTCCCTGCCAACACCTGAGCCACGTGTAGTGTTCCCTGCCAACACCTGGGCTAGGCTGCTCATCCACTCTCCTCTTGTCAAGAGATTTTCCTCACCGAAGACGAGCCGGGAAATAATGTTAGTGAATTTCTTTCTGGTATATCTTTCTAAAGGAGAAAGTTTTATTTGTAGTGTGTTGTTCCCGAAGGAAAGAGCGTTCAGTAGAATGTAAATGTGAGGAAAATTATGAAGGTGAGGCAAATACAGTAATAGTAATTGTGATAATTGTAACATGAATTGTGACAGTAGTCAGGTGCCTTAATGCCGGTGAGGGATTCTTGATACAAGGAACTGAGCTTATCTTCCCCTTCCTTGGATCAAAATGGAATGCTTCCCATTCCCCGGATGCTGTAGTAGTAGTAGTAATAGTAAAAGCAGCTGCAAAATAATTTGTTGGTTATGGTGGCAGTAGGAGTCGTGGTAGTTACTGTGGTAGTGGCGATGGTGGTGGTGATGAATGTGGGGGTTGAGATGACAAATGGGAACACTAATTACCTTAACCAACTTGTATGAGGGGATGAGGAAGTATGAGCGTTGTGGAGAGAGGGAGAGAGAGAATGAAGGATGAGGAGGAAGATAATAGATCTTATTATCTACTCCATATCAAGAGAGTCTGCTGGGTAAAACAGTCTAGCTACCTATCCGTGTTCCTAGATAGTTAAGGTGAGAGTAGTATAGCAGTAGGCTCGTCCCGTCCTATATATCCTCTGGCACTTTTCTGGAAAAAATCGGTGATATTTAATGTAAAAGGTGTAAGTAAAATTTGAATTTCTGTTGCTATGACTACTACTACTACTATTATTACTGCTTTTTCCACTACTACTACTACTACTTCCACCACAACTACTTCCGCTACTACAACTTCCACTACTACTGCTACTATTACTATTACTGCTATTACTATTACTAGTACAATAGCTACTAATACTAGTTCTGCTTAAACTACTAATAATAATTCTACGCCATGAATGGTCCACAAATTCTACTGTATCTTCGACGTTTATATAATATGGAAACAAACTGCTCAACTTACTATTGGTGATATATGATATTCGATACTCCTAGTCCTGACACTTTATATTCTCTTGACTTATTTTCACAACTAAACGTTTTTAAGTATATTTTAGGTCTTAATTATCATATTAACGAGGAGCTGCTAAACTCACAAGGTTCAAACAACGCCTGTGTAATAAGCGGGTTTGATCCGAGGAAGGAGAAGGTAGTTCCAAATTCTTTGGGCCAGAATTCTTCACTAGGATAAAGGCACCCCCTCCTTTTTCTCTACATTGAAAGGAATGTTTTTAAAACTGACAGTAGGCCTGAAATCTGGTGTTTATATTAGGCTTCTAATTTCACTAATATTCACTGTCAGTCTCAAACCCTCTAAATTATTTTGGGAGCTTAAATTATGTGTGTTTTCAGTTGTAAAATACAGAGTTGGTGGTTGTGCTGAATATTTAAATTTATTTTGTTGTTGTTGTTGTTAGTCATTCTGCCATTCCTGCTAGTTAAGGTGCTCGTGTTGCGGCTAGTTATTATTATTATCGATATTATTATTATTGTCGATATTAACATTATTATTGACATTATTATCGATATTATTATTATTATTATTATTATTATTATTATTATTATTATTATTATTATTATTATTATTATTATTATTATTATTATTATTATTATTATTATTATTATGTCATTCTGCCATTCCTGCTAGTTAAGGTGCTCGTGTTGCTGCTAGTTATTATTATTATCGATATTATTATTATTATTGATATTATTATTATCGATATTATTATTATTATTATTATTATTATTATCGACATTATTATTACTATTATCGATATTATTATTATAATTATTATCGGTATTACTATAATTACATTTTATTATTGGTATTCATGGGGAAGCGCTGAACTTGTAAGTGGTCAAGCAGTGCCTGGGGAATGGGAAGCAGTCATATTTACTCTGAGGAATGGTACCTTACACTGCTTAGATCAAAAGCCCTTCACTTGCATCAAGGTACCTGCTGTGTAGCAGATGATTCTCGCTACCTTGATGTGATCTCTCATTAACAGTTATTGTTTATAACCTCAAGTTCTCTCTCTCTCTCTCTCTCTCTCTCTCTCTCTCTCTCTCTCTCTCTCTCTCTCTCTCTCTCTCTCTCTCTCTCTCTCTCTCTCTCTCTCTCTCTCTCCGTTGCTTTCATTATTTACAATAATCTGCAGTCTTGTTGAAGCCTGGCTTTACACTATTATGCACAAGTAAAACATAAATAATAATAATAGATTAAAATAATATTAATGTAATAATAATGATTAAAGTAATAATAATAAATATTATTAATAATGATAATAATAATAATCACAAAATATATATAAAGTGATGGCTTCAGTATTTTCAACAAAAGAAAGGATCTTCATATGGCAATACCGGACTAGTGTTGTATTTTCCCCAGGATGCGCAAAGTACCATCTATTTCACTCTCTCTCTCTCTCTCTCTCTCTCTCTCTCTCTCTCTCTCTCTCTCTCTCTCTCTCAGGAGCAACGGTCGAAACTACTACCACTTCCACCACCACTAATACTATTACTACTAATACTGCTACTTTTACTATTACTGCTGCTGCTACTAATACTACTGCTACTACAACTACTACTAATACTACTTCTGTTCTATTAAACTATTGCTACTGATTCTACGTCACGAATGGTTTCAAATTCTAATTTATCTTAGTCCTGACACTTTATATTATGTTGACTTGTTTTCACAACTAAACGTTTTTATGTATATTTTAGGTCTCCGCTAATTATCATATTAACGAGGAAGTGCTAAACCCATAAGTTTAAACAATGCCTTTGTAATAGGAAGCGGGTTTGATCCGAGGAAGGAGAGGGTAACTAAAATTTTTGGGGGGCCAAGAGTTCTTCACTAGGATAAAGGCACCCCCCCTTTCTCTACATTGAAAGAAATGTTGTTAAAATTAACAGTAGGCCTACACTGGTGTTTAAATTAGGATTCTAATTTCATTGATATTCACTGTCAGTCTCAGACCCTCTAAATTATTTTTGGGAGATTAATTATTTGTGTGTGCTTTCAGTTGTAAAATACAGAATTCGTGGTTGAGTTGAATATCTAAATCTATTTTGTTGTTATTAGTCATTTTGAAATTCCCGCTAGTTAAAGGTCCTTGTGTTGCCACTAGTTAAAGGTCCACGTGTTGCCACTAGTTAAAGGTCCATGTGTTGCCACTAGTTAAAGGTCCTCGCGTTGCTGCTTGTTAAAAGTCCTCGTGTTGCCACTAGTTAAAGTCCTC
>NC_091352.1:450837-458337 GCF_038502225.1 Cherax quadricarinatus | reverse complement strand
TGCATCTATATACTTCATCATATATATGCAGACACCATGCTGCATCTATATACTTCATCATATATTTAACGTCAACAACTAGTTTTCAGCTTATCACTATTCGCATTATTTTTTGAAACATAAATTATCTCGTCTACTACACTAGTTTGCTTTTTTCTATTTTATTTTTGTCGTTTCAAGAGAAGTCTTTCATTGAGAACACTTAAAAAAGTTCTTTGAAATCCAGATATATGCAATTTTGTCACTCTTGTGCTTCTTGCAGTTTATATGTGAGTATAATATCTTGACTCATCTTATATACAAGTTTGGCGATATGAAAGCGATCTATTTGATAGCTGGTTTTAGCTTTGTCTAATAGCGTCTCTTAGTGTATCTACAACAGGACTAGCCAGAGAGATCAGCTAATTACTGGAAGGTTCTTTCCTGTCACCTTACGTCACTACAGTGTTTGCAATTTTTATATTTGTCTGCTAGTTTTCCTTTCGAAATTCCAACAACATATTGAAATGGTTAGTTTAGTTTCTCTGTAATTTCCTATAAAACCCAGGGTGATATCTCGTCCTAATTTTTGGGGGGCAGTATCCACTAACATTTTTTTTTTCGATTTTCTTATGTTATTGCAGTAGGCGTAAATTTAGTTGACTGTTGTGGGTTTAAGGTCTCTTTATTTAAAATATCTTATGTGTTGTGAATGAAGGCGACGATACGTGTCAGGTGTCAGGAGGCAGTGTCAGGTGGCAGGAGCAGGTAGCAGTGTCAGGAAGCAAGAACAGGTGGAAGGAGCAGGTGACAATGTCAGGAGGTAGTGTCAGGTGGCAGTGTCAGATATCAGGAGCAGGTAACAGTGTCAGGAAGCAGGAACAGGTGACAGGAGTAGGAGGCAGTGTCAGGAGGCAGTGTCAGGAGGCAGTGTCAGGTGGTAGTGTCAGGAGGCAGTGTCAGGTGGCAGCAGTATTAACGAGACACTTTACCGAAAAAAGGAGAGAAAAATAATAGCAAGAGGGAAACAAAAGCCACAGCCAGAGGAACTATGATAAAAATGAAAATAAAGAGGAAGGGAGATAAATACAACAGTCAGGGGAAGAGAGATAAATACAACAGCAGGGGAAGGGAGATAAATACAACAGTCAGGGGAAGAGAGATAAATACAACAGTCAGGGGAAGGGAGATAAATACAACAGCAGGGGAAGGGAGATAAATACAACAGTCAGGGGAATGGAGATAAATACATCAGGGGAAGGGAGGTAAATACATCAGTCAGGGGAAGGGAGATAAGGGGAGGGAAGTAACAGTAACAATCAGGGGAGGGAAGTAACATTAATAACCAAGGGGAGGGAAGTAACAGTAACAACCAAGGGGAGGGAAGTAACATTAATAACCAAGGGGAGGGAAGTAACAGTAACAACCAGGGGAGGGAAGTAACAGTAACAACCAGGGGAGGGAACATTAATAACCAAGGGAATGGAAGTAGCAATAACAAGGGGAAGGGAAGTAACAGTGACAACCAGCGGGAAGGAAGTAACATGACAACTAGGGGAGGGAAGTAACAGTAACAACCAGGGGGAGGGAAGTAACAGTTATAGTCAAGGGGACGGCAGACATAAGCAGGATAATCCAGTAGGAGAGGGAGGGAGGGAAGTAGGTGGGAGGGGATGGGAGTAAATGGAGAGGGGAGGAGTTGAGAGCAGGTTGAAGGGAAGGGGTGTAGATTGTAAGGGAGCAGGTGGAAGGGGAATAGATGGGAGGGGAGGGAAATAGGTGGGAGGGGAGGGAAATACGTGGGAGGGTGAGGACTGACATAAAAATCTAGTAATTTACACAGTAAATGCAGCGTAAGCAAACCAGTGTGTGAGAGGATTTAAACCGCTACATTTCACTACTACAAAAATCCACCACAATGCAGAGATTCTCATTATTTTTTTACATAAATTATGAAGAAAACTCTCGAAAAGTGTTAAAAAAGTTCATTAATAAAAAATGTTAAATATTTTTTTGAATATGAAGGAACGAATATATTTTTCAGTTAATTCATTCAAATTATTTTTATATAAATATAATTATTATTATTATACTATTATGATAAATGTGATGTAGTTGTCTGTTCATCTAAATTGAACAAATAAAAATGTTGGACTTGCAACATAAAGTATGCCATTAAATAATTTCTGATGAGGACACTGGAAAGTTGTAGGATAAGTTGATGTTGTAGTGGGAGATGTAGCGAGTGCACTTCTGTGTTAGACAAACGTAAGGTTCTAATCCTAGGAAAAGAAAATAACTATGACACAAACTAAATAATGTAGATCATAGTCACAATGAATGCAAAAAAGATTTAGGAGTTCTGGTTAGAAGAAATCAAAAGCCAGTGCAGAGGTGCGCAAGTGTTCGCAGTAAAGCTGATAGAATTCTTGATTTCATATTAAGAAGTGTAATTATTAGAAGTTCTGAGGTTGTACTTCTAATTTATATTTATTTGTTAGACCTCAGTCAGATTATGCTACTCAGTTCTGGTCTCCATATTATAAGATCAGCATAAATGCGCTCAGAAGCAAACACAGAAGTATAAGGAAGTTGATGCCATGTATTAGAAAGCTTTCATGCTAAAATAGGCATGAACTTTCATGGCAAGGCAGGAGTAGAATTAGGGGAGATATGACTGAAGTATAGGACTCACAATAATAAATTCACGATGGAAAAATATAGATTTATAAAAGATATTGGGAAGTGCCGGTTTGTAAATAGAGTTGTAGGTGATAGGAACAAATTCCAAGGGAGCGTCATCGTGACAAGAAATTTGGGTAATTATAAGTTTAGGTTGGAAGGATACATGAGTGTGTGTGAGTGTAACCTCGACTAAATACTGTCTTCCATGGTGATCTCACTTACGGGCACTTAATAATGGTGATCCCACTTACGGGCACTTAATAATGGTGATCCTACTTACGAGCACTTAATAATGGTGATCCTACTTACCGGCATATAATAATGGTGATCCTACTTACCGGTATATAATAATGGTGATCCTACTTACCGGCATATAATAATGGTGATCCTACTTACCGGCATATAACAATGGTGATCCTACTTACCAGCTTATAATAATGGTGATCCTACTTACCAGCTTATAATAATTGTATGGAACCAACTTATACTAAAATATACTGAACACACTTCAACACTTGTTTTTTGTTAAAACTTGCAACCAATATATTAACTAGCAAGAGTCATACCTCACATTATTATTATTATTGTTATTATTATTATTATTATTATTATTATTATTATTATTATTATTAGTAGTAGTAGTAGTAGTAGTAGTAGTAGTAGTAGTAGTAGTAGTGGTAGTAGTAGTAGTAGTAGTAGTAGTAGTAGTAGTAGTAGTAGTAGTAGTAGTAGTAGTAGTAGTAGTAGTAGTAGTAGTATAAAAAACGATATATAAACGTACATATATGTGTGTGTGTGTGTGTCGGGGGGGAGTCATTCATTTCTTTTTACTTATGTATGTAAAATGAAGGCAAAATCATCTCGATTCTGCTGTTACTGAATTATGACCCGTCTTGGGAAGCACAGGACAAACTTGATGTTATAACTAGCTTAGTCATGAGAGAGAGAGAGAGTATAAGACTAAACAAACATATAACCTGCTGAGGTAGAGGAGAGGTAATACCGTTAGACTAAGCCTTGTTGAGACGTCTTTTTTGAGTCTTCTGAGTTCGTGGAGAAGCAGCAATGGTAGCTGACGCTGCTACACCTGCTACCACCACTGCTGCTACCACCACTGCTGCTACCACCACTGCTGCTACCACCACTGCTGTAGCAGACATCAGAGTGGGTGGCCTCTCCCGCCATTAAATTGGATTTTCTACCATATTGTTATAGTAGTAAGGTAAATTGGTCAGTTATTCTTTAATAGTGCTATTAAGTTTTCCAAATATGGCTGCAACGGAAACTATTTTTTGGTTGTTTTATTAATTCTGCTTCAGTAATTTGCTGGAGAACTCTGGTGTAATTTATTGAACAAACATTTGTTAAGGAGACGCCACCTTGTTAAAAAATAATTTAAATTAACTTTTGGAATATTGTGAAGAGTAAAAAATTATCGACGAGCGAGGTAAATTAGTTACAATTGTTTTATAAGATTCTTTTTTTGTTGGACTTAAATTGTTTACCACTGGTCCTACCAGACTTGTTTACTTAAGTTGTTTACCACTGGTCCTACCAGACTTGTTTACTTAAATTGTGTACCACTGGTCCTACCAGACTTGTTTACATAAATTGTTTACCACTGGTCCTACCAGACTTGTTTACTTAAATTGTGTACCACTGGTCCTACCAGACTTGTTTACTTAAATTGTGTACCACTGGTCCTACCAGACTTGTTTACTTAAATTTTTTACCACTGGTCCTACAAGACTTGTGTACTTAAATTTTTTACCAGTGGTCCTACCAGACTTGTGTACTTAAATTTTTTACCAGTGGTCCTACCAGACTTG
This sequence comes from Cherax quadricarinatus, assembly GCF_038502225.1. Classification (NCBI taxonomy): domain Eukaryota; kingdom Metazoa; phylum Arthropoda; class Malacostraca; order Decapoda; family Parastacidae; genus Cherax; species Cherax quadricarinatus. The sequence continues at coordinate 453,844 of NC_091352.1, read as the reverse complement.
TGTACTTAAATTATTTACCAGTGGTCCTACCAGACTTGTGTACTTAAATTTTTTACCAGTGGTCCTACCAGACTTGTGTACTTAAATTATTTACCAGTGGTCCTACCAGACTTGTTTACTTAAATTTTTTACCAGTGTTCCTACCAGACTTGTGTACTTAAATTTTTTACCAGTGTTCCTACCAGACTTGTGTACTTAAATTTTTTACCAGTGTTCCTACCAGACTTGTGTACTTAAATTTTTTACCAGTGGTCCTACCAGACTTGTGTACTTAAATTTTTTACCAGTGGTCGTACTAGACTTACTTATGATATTAATACAATGATTGGGACATTTCTTAGAATAATGAATATTAAAAGTGAAATGGCTGGTGCTACAGAAGATATTATCTGGTTGTTGACAGTTGATGCCAGACTTAAGTAGCTTTGTTAAAGTTCTCAGTGGAATGGAAGAAGTAAATATGTGACCTTAACAGGGAAATGCCACAACTGGAACGAGATTATTTAAGCGGAAATGAAACAGGATGTGATTCTGGTTATTTTGCAGAAGCCTCAGCAGTGTGCACTGCCAGGTCACTGTAAGAATATGCAAGATGCTGTGCTGTTGTATACAGTACTCAGCATGATGCTGTGCTGTTGTATACAGTACTCAGCATGATGCTGTGCTGTTGTATACAGTACTCAGCATGATGCTGTGCTGTTGCATACAGTTATCAGCATGATGCTGTGCTGTTGCATACAGTTATCAGCATGATGCTGTGCTGTTGCATACAGTAATCAGTATGATACTGTGCTGTTGCATACAGTAATCAGTATGATACTGTGCTGTTGCATACAGTAATCAGTATGATACTGTGCTGTTGCATACAGTTATCAGCATGATGCTGTGCTGTTGCATACAGTAATCAGTATGATACTGTGCTGTTGCATACAGTAATCAGTATGATACTGTGCTGTTGCATACAGTTATCAGCATGATGCTGTGCTGTTGCATACAGTAATCAGCATGATGCTGTGCTGTTGCATACAGTTATCAGCATGATGCTGTGCTGTTGCATACAGTAATCAGTATGATACTGTGCTGTTGCATACAGTAATCAGTATGATGCTGTGCTGTTGCATACAGTAATCAGTATGATGCTGTGCTGTTGCATACAGTAATCAGTATGATACTGTGCTGTTGCATACAGTAATCAGTATGATGCTGTGCTGTTGCATACAGTAATCAGTATGATGCTGTGCTGTTGCATACAGTAATCAGTATGATACTGTGCTGTTGCATACAGTAATCAGCATGATGCTGTGCTGTTGCATACAGTAATCAGTATGATACTGTGCTGTTGCATACAGTTATCAGCATGATGGTGTGCTGTTGCATACAGTAATCAGTACGATACTGTGCTGTTACATATTGTAATCAGTATGAGAATTCAAATATTGAAATTCAAAAACTTAGAAATGCTGCCCTGAGGTGGAATCACAAGGAAGCAACATAGAATATAAATTGATCAACAAATGTTCCTAGTGCCACTACTATAGTTTGTTGTAATAAAAAGTAACTAATAATTGTTAAAATAATTATAATACAATAATATTTAAGTGTAGTTTTACCAACGCTCTTATATGGGTGTGAAGCGTGGGTGATGAATGTTGCAGCGAGGAGAAGGCTGGAGGCAGTGGAGATGTCATGTCTGAGGGCAATGTGTGGTGTGAATATAATGCAGAGAATTCATAGTTTGGAAGTTAGGAGGAGGTGCGGGATTACCAAAACTGTTGTCCAGAGGGCTGAGGAAGGGTTGTTGAGGTGGTTCGGACATGTAGAGAGAATGGAGCGAAACAGAATGACTTCAAGAGTGTATCAGTCTGTAGTGGAAGGAAGGCGGGGTAGGGGTCGGCCTAGGAAAGGTTGGAGGGAGGGGGTAAAGGAGGTTTTGTGTGCGAGGGGCTTGGACTTCCAGCAGGCATGCGTGAGCGTGTTTGATAGGAGTGAATGGAGACAAATGGTTTTTAATACTTGACGTGCTGTTGGAGTGTGAGCAAAGTAACATTTATGAAGGGATTCAGGGAAACCGGCAGGCCGGACTTGAGTCCTGGAGATGGGAAGTATAGTGCCTGCACTCTGAAGGAGGGGTGTTAATGTTGCAGTTTAAAAACTGTAGTGTAAAGCACCCTTCTGGCAAGACAGTGATGGAGTGAATGATGGTGAAAGCTTTTCTTTTTCGGGCCACCCTGCCTTGGTGGGAATCGGCCAGTGTGATAATAATAAATAAATAATATTTATGTGAATAAATAATAAGTTAAACATCATTATAAAAAGTACCTAAATTTACCTCTACTGAACGAGGTAATATAGACCCAACATACAGTTCTTTAATATTTTTGACCCTGCCGGTTGGATCTGATAGGGCAGCCGGTTGTGGCTGCCTCAGCCGGATATTACGTTAGCCAGCCGGTAATATAGTGGTGATAACAGCCCAGGGCAGCGTTAGCAATGTGCTAAAGTGGTGTGTAAAGTGGCGACACCCTTGTTCATGGTGCCAGCTGACACCCTTGTTCATGGTGCCAGCTGACACCCTCGTTCGTGGTGCCAGCTGACACCCTCGCTCATGGTGCCAGCTGACACCCTCGCTCATGGTGCCAGCTGACACCCACGCTCGATGCCAGCTGACACCCACGCTCATGATGCCAGCTGACACCTTCGCTCATGGTGCCAGCTGACACCCTCGTTCATGGTGCCAGCTGATACCGTCGTTCACAGTGCCAGCTGATACCCACGTTCATGATGCCAGCTGACACCCACGCTCATGATGCCAGCTGACACCTTCGCTCATGGTGCCAGCTGACACCCTCGTTCATGGTGCCAGCTGATACCGTCGTCCACAGTGCCAGCTGATACCCACGTTCATGATGCCATCTGACACCCTCGTTCATGGTGCCAGCTGACACCCTCGCTCATGATGCCAGCTGATACATTCGCTCATGGTTGATAGCTGATACCAACACTTATG
>NC_091352.1:390837-438337 GCF_038502225.1 Cherax quadricarinatus | reverse complement strand
CCCTGCACCATGATGGTAGACCACACTCTACCCCTGCACCATGATGGTAGACCACACTCTACCCCTGCACCATGATGGTAGACCACACTCTACCCCTGCACCATGATGGTAGACCACACTCTACCCCTGCACCATGATGGTAGACCACACTCTACCCCTGCACCATGATGGTAGACCACACTCTACCCCTGCACCATGATGGTAGACCACACTCTACCCCTGCACCATGATGGTAGACCACACTCTACCCCTGCACCATGATGGTAGACCACACTCTACCCCTGCACCATGATGGTAGACCACACTCTACCCCTGCACCATGATGGTAGACCACACTCTACCCCTGCACCATGATGGTAGACCACACTCTACCCCTGCACCATGATGGTAGACCACACTCTACCCCTGCGCCATGATGGTAGACCACACTCTACCCCTGCACCATGATGGTAGACCACACTCTACCCCTGCACCATGATGGTAGACCACACTCTACCCCTGCACCATGATGGTAGACCACACTCTACCCCTGCACCATGATGGTAGACCACACTCTACCCCTGCACCATGATGGTAGACCACACTCTACCCCTGCACCATGATGGTAGACCACACTCTACCCCTGCACCATGATGGTAGACCACACTCTACCCCTGCACCATGATGGTAGACCACACTCTACCCCTGCACCATGATGGTAGACCACACTCTACCCCTGCACCATGATGGTAGACCACACTCTACCCCATGATGGTGCACCATGATGGTAGACCACACTCTACCCCTGCACCATGATGGTAGACCACACTCTACCCCTGCACCATGATGGTAGACCACACTCTACCCCTGCACCATGATGGTAGACCACACTCTACCCCTGCACCATGATGGTAGACCACACTCTACCCCTGCACCATGATGGTAGACCACACTCTACCCCTGCACCATGATGGTAGACCACACTCTACCCCTGCACCATGATGGTAGACCACACTCTACCCCTGCACCATGATGGTAGACCACACTCTACCCCTGCACCATGATGGTAGACCACACTCTACCCCTGCACCATGATGGTAGACCACACTCTACCCCTGCACCATGATGGTAGACCACACTCTACCCCTGCACCATGATGGTAGACTAACCCCACCACACCTCTACCCCTGCACCATGATGGTAGATTAATCCCACACCTCTACCCCTGCACCATGATGGTCGATTAATCCCACACCTCTACCCCTGCACCATGATGGTCGATTAGCCCCACACCTCTACCCCTGCACCATGATGGTCGATTAATCCCACACCTCTACCCCTGCACGATGATGGTTGATTAGCCCCACACCATTATCCATACACCATGATGGTGGTAACACCACAACAGCACCACTATGATGGTGATAACACCGCATTTGTACCACCATGGTAGAGGTAACACCACACCTATATCTACATGATGGTGGTAACACCACACCTGTATCACCATGATGGTAGTAACACCACACCTGTGCCACCATGATGATGGTAACACCACACCTGCACCACCATGATGGTGGTAACACTACACTATCACCACCATGATGGTAACACCATATCAGCACCACCATGATGGTGGTAACACCACACCAGCACCACCATGATCTTGGTAACACCACACTAGCACCGCCATGATGGTGGTAACAACACCAACACCACCATGTCATTATCATGTCCCCCCTATCCCTGATGTCCTCCAGTATCGTCAGGTTGATTCCCCTTAGCTCCGAGACTAGTCTTGTTGGAAACCAAGTGTGGGTTCCATACTGGCGCTGCGTACTCCAGTGTGGGCCTGTCGTACACAGTGTACAGTGTCTTGAGCGACGCCTTACTTAAATATCGAAATGTTATTCTTAGGTTTGCCAGACGCCCATATGCTGCAGTAATTTGGTTGATGTGCGCCTTAGGAGATATGCTCGGTATGATGCTTACCTTAATATCCTTTTCCTTGAGTGAGTTTTGCATCCTCTGACCTCCTAGGCTGTACTCCGTATGCGGTATTTTCCCTTCCCCAAACTTCATGTCTTTGCACTTGCTGGGGTTAAACTCCAGGAGCCATTTGTTGGACCAGGCTTGCAATCTGTCCAGATCTTGTAGGCTTACCTGATCCCCGTCCACTTGTATTCTTCTCATTAGCTTCACATCGTCTGCGAACAGGGACACCTCTGAATCTGTCTGTTTTGTTATGTCATTCACATATACTAGAAACAGCATCGGACCTAGGACTGACCCTTGTGGAACCCTACTCGACACATGCACGCACTCTGACACCTCGTCACTTACCAACATACATTGTTTCTTGCCTGTCAGGTATTCCCTGATCCAGTGAAGTACTTTCCTTGCTATTCCTGCCTGCTCCTCGAGCTTTTCAACCAGTCTGTTGTGTGATACTGTGTCGAAAGCCTTCTGAGAGTCCAAGTAAAATGCAGTCTACCCATCCCTTTCTCTCCTGTCATACTCCTGTTACTTTATAGTAAAACTCCAATTTGTTTGTGATGTGGGAATTCCCTTCCCTGAAACCGTGCTGGTTGTCATGTATGGACTCGTTCCTCTCTAGGTGCTCCACCAGTCTTCTTCTGATGATCTTCTCCATAACTTTGCATACTATACATGTCAGTGACACAGGTCTGCAGTTTAGTGCTGCCTGTCTGTCTTAAAAGTTGGGACTGTGTGTACTTAACTATGTGTGTACACCACTGTGTGTGTACACCTGTGTGTACACTACTGTATGTGTACACCTATGTGTGCACCACTGTGTGTACACTGTGTGTTTGTACACCAACATTTTTCTGTTTACATCAGGACTTTTACCGTAACAAAATGGTTCTTGTCTGACAAGTTTTCACTTAACACTAATTTGTCTAATTGATACGAGGGTCTCAGGTGGCCTTATGGCTAAAGCTCTCGCTTCACACGGCGAGGTGTCCGGGCTCGATTCCCAGCCCGGGTAGAAACATTGGGCGTGTTTCTTTACACCTGTTGTCTATGTTCACCCATCAGTAAAATGGGTACCTGGGTGTTAGTCGACTGGTGTGGGTCGAATCCTGGGACACTAACCTAATTTGTAGGAAATGCTCTGCATAACACGGGGCTTTCTGTATAGTAGTATTTCATTGATGTCAGTTATGGTCTGTATATCTTGTACATGTACTTGTAGTAAATAAAGATATTATTATTATTAAATCCGGTCTCCTCCCCTAGAATAATTCTGTATTACATGAAAATAATAATTATAATTATTATTGTAATTATTATTATTATTATTAGTTATAAACATAAGGACATGCCATTAACTGAAACGTAAACACTCCCACTCTTGATTGGCTAAGCACACTTGACGTCACCGCAACCTGTGACGTGGCAGCTGGTGAATGGCTGCAGACACTTTCCCCAAACTTCCAGTCCAAGATTGATAGTCTTCTGAAAAATCCCACAACGCTGATGGAGATTGAGATAGACATGATTAAGGATCTTTCTGGCGTCCCAGTGGCCACTTCTCATACATAACTTGCCGACGTTGCTGCTGCTGCTGCCGCCTTTACTTTCATTTCTCAGAGTGCTTGCTTGTGAGTCCATCTTTGATTTCAGAGTTGCTTTTGAGTCTCTGACCGATCTGTCATATATATTATTGCTAGGTTGGATGATTATTTTTGGAATTATTATTATTATAATTATTATTATTATTATTATTATTATTATTATTATTATTATTATTATTATTATAAATAATCCCAATGTGTACCACAAAAGCTGAATTTGAATCTAATTTTGAAGATCAAATACTCGCCAGATAGCAATTACTGTGTGGGTGATTAATCCTCTCTCTCTCTCTCTCTCTCTCTCTCTCTCTCTCTCTCTCTCTCTCTCTCTCTCTCTCTCTCTCTCTCTCTCTCTCTCTCTCTCTCTCTCTCTCTCTCTCTCTCTCTCTCTCTCTCTCTCTCTCTCTCTCTCTCTCTCTCTCTCTCTCATCTCTCTCTCTCTCTCTCTCTCTCTCTCTCTCTCTCTCTCATGTACACACACACGGTAGGCTATTCATCGAGTGTTAGAACAGTGACTGAGTATGCAGTATCAGCATGGAGCCTCGACACCTGATACAACATGTAAAAATGCAGGAAAAGGACTAAAGATTTGCAACCAGGGTAGCAGCAGAACTAAGAGAGAGGGAGGGAGACGATGAAGGAACTAAACCTAACAACACTGGGGGAGAGAAGGATAAGGGAAAATGTAATTACGACATACAAAATCCTTAGACAGGACAGATAGGGGCAGGCAGTTTGAATTAAGAAAATCAGGATGAAAGGGACACAGATGGAAGCAGAAGATACAGATGTAGGTAAGTATTTGTTTAGTCTCAGGTTGGTTGAAGCAGACTCAGTACATTTGTTTAGTCTCAGGTTGGTTGAGGCAGATTCAGTACATTTGTTTAGTCTCAGGTTGGTTGAGGCAGACTCAGTACACAGCTTCCATTAGTAAGTATGATTAGAACCAACAGGCCAGAAGTTAGTGATGACCATTAAAGTGGTCTAGAAGGCGGGGACAGGAGCTGGGTTTCGACCCCTGCAAGCACAACTCTGTAACTACACATACACATACACTCTGGAGAGTGATGTAGTGGAGGCAGGATCCGTACACAGCGTGTATGTATGTGTGTGTGTACTCACCTAATTGTACTCACCTAATTGTGGTTGCAGGGGTCGAAACTCAGCTCCTGGCCCCGCCTCTTCACTGATCGCTACTGGATCCTCTCTTTCTCTGCTTCCTGAGCTTTGTCATACCTCTTCTTAAAACTATGAATGGTTCCTGCCTCCACTACTTCACTTGCTAGGCTATTCCACTTGCTGACAACTCTATGACTGAAGAAATACTTCCTAACGTCCCTGTGACTCGTCTGAGTCTTCAGCTTCCAGTTGTGACCCCTTGTCCCCGTGTCCCCTCTCTGGAACATCCTATCTCTGTCCACCTTGTCCATTCCCCGCAGTATCTTGTATGTCGTTATCATGTCTCCCCTGACCCTTCTGTCCTCCAGTGTCGTCAGTCCGATTTCCCTTAACCTTTCCTCGTACGACATTCCCTTGAGCTCTGGGACTAGCCTTGTTGCAAATCTTTGTACTTTCTCTAACTTCTTGACGTGCTTGACCAGGTGTGGGTTCCAGACTGGTGCTGCATACTCCAGTATGGGCCTAACATACACAGTGTACAGTGTCTTGAACGATTCCTTATTAAGGTATCGGAACGCTATTCTCAGGTTTGCCAGGCGCCCGTATGCTGCAGCGGTTATTTGGTTGGTGTGTGCCTCCGGTGATGTGCTCGGTGTTATGGTCACCCCAAGGTCTTTCTCCCTGAGTGAGGTCTGTAGTCTTTGTCCACCTAGCCTATACTCTGTCTGCGGTCTTCTTTGCCCCTCCCCAATCTTCATGACTTTGCATTTGGCTGGATTGAATTCGAGAAGCCAGTTGCCTGTCCAGGTCTCTTTGCAGTCCTGCCTCATGCTCGTCCGATTTAATTCTTCTCATCAACTTCACGTCATCTGCGAACAGGGACACTTCAGAGTCTATTCCTTCCATCATGTCGTTCACATATATCAAAAATAGCACTGGTCCTAGAACTGACCCCTGTGGGACCCCGCTCGTAACAGGCGCCCACTGTGATACCTCTTCACGTACCATGACTCGTTGCTGCCTCCCTGTCAGGTATTCTCTTATCCATTGCAGTGCCCTCCCTTTTACGTGCGCCTGATCCTCCAGCTTCTGCACTAATCTCTTGTGGGGAACTGTGTCAAAGGCCTTCCTGCAGTCTAGGAAAACGCAATCTACCCACCCCTCTCTCTCGTATCTTACTTCTGTTACCTTGTCATAAAACTCCAGGTTTGTGATACAAGATTTGCCTTCCATGAACCCATGCTGGTTTTCATTTATAATCTTGTTCCTTTCCAGGTGTTCGACCACTCTCCTCCTGATAATCTTCTCCATGACTTTGCACACAATACATGTCAGAGACACAGGTCTGTAGTTTAGTGCCTCGTTTCTGTTTCCTTTCTTAAATATGGGGACTACATTAGCTGTCTTCCATTTCTCAGGTAGTTGCCCAGTTTCAAGGGATGTGTTGAAGATTGTGGTTAGAGGCACGCACAGCATCTCTGCTCCTTCTCTAAGGACCCATGGGGAGATGTTGTCCGGTCCCATCGCCTTTGAGGTGTCAAGGTCACTTAAGAGCTTCTTCACCTCCTCCTCAGTTGTTCGTATGTCATCCAACACTTGTTGGTATATTCCCTCTTGATGTTCCCTTCTGTGCTGTCTTCCCACAGCCCTTCCTGTCTCTACTGTAAAAACTTCCTTAGATCTCCTGTTCAGCTCCTGACATACCTCCTGATCATTTCTTGTGAGTTCTCCACCTTCTGTCCTTAATCTGATCACCTGGTCTTTGACTGTTGTCTTCCTCCTGATGTGGCTATACAACAGTTTCGGGTCAGTCTTGATTCTCGATGCTGTCATTTTCATACTGTCGCCGGGCCTCCCTCCTTACCTGTGCGTACTCATCCCTGGCTCTGCGACTGATCTCCCTATTTTCGTGTGTTCTCTGCCTTCTGTACTTTTTCCATTCTCTATTGCACTTTGTTTTTGCCTCCTTACACCGTCGGGTAAACCAGGGGCTCGTTCTGGTCTTCCCGTTGTTACTGTTGCCCTTGGGAATAAACCTTTCCACTGCCTCCTTGCATTTTGTTGTTACATATTCCATCATTTCATTTACTGGCATTCCTGCCAGTTCTCTGTCCCACTGGACCTCCCGCAGGAAGTTCTTCAACCCTATGTAGTCCCCTCTTTTATAGTCAGGCTTTTCCCATTCAACTCCTGTTATTCTCTCCACTTGCAGCTCTACTATGTATTCAAAGCACAGAACCACGTGGTCGCTAGCTCCTAGGGGACTCTCATACTTGATGTCCTCGATATCTGAGCTGCCCAGGGTGAACACATGGTCCAATCTTGCTGGTTCATCCTCCCCTCTCACTCTGGTAGTGTCCTTAACATGTTGGTGCATGAGGTTTTCCAGCACCACGTCCAACATCCTGGCTCTCCATGTTTCGGGACCCCCATGTGGCTCCAGGTTTTCCCAGTCAATCTCCCTGTGGTTGAAATCCCCCATAACCAGCAACTTTGCTCTGCTGGAGTGAGCTCTTCTTGCCACCTCAGCAAGTGTGTGTGTGTGTGTGTGGTACTCACCCAATTTCACCTAATTGTGGTTGCAGGGGTCGAGTCATAGCTCCTGGCCTCGCCTCTTCTCTGGTCGCTACTAGGTCCACTCTCCCCCTGCTCCATGAGGTATAATAAAGCTCATGGAACAGCGGGAGAGTGGACCTAGTAGGGACCAGTGAAGAGGCGGGGCCAGGAGCTTTGACTTAACCCCTGAAACCACAGTTAGATGAAACTGGGTGAGTACCACACACACACACACACACACACACACACACACACACACACTCCAAGACAACAACAAGAGTCACTAAGGCAAGTTATTATCTGTAAACCTTCGCGAATGCCAACCTTAATGAGCATGGGGCGGAGTTGAGGTCGTTAATGACCCGAAAATGAAGTGAATAGGAGAGAGAGAGAGAGAAAGAAAGAGAGAGACAGAGAATTATTTACATATTTACCTGAATAATAAAGATTACAATTGATAGTTACACAAAATGATAAGTGAATAATATAATATGAATTTTGAGCACGTTATATATATATATGAATACACATCGGAATAGCAGTCACTGAATGTTATATTGGATGAAATCGTCAGAAATACTTCAAGACAAACTCACATGGCTCGACCCTTGAACTGGCTCAGGAAATGTTGCCCGTATAAAAGGTTGAGTTAGATTATGTAAAGTAACGTGAGTGTCAGCCCTAATGACGGCACGGAGGGTTACCTCTCTAATGACCAGTGTGTATGTATATGTGTGTGTGTGACATTTTATATATATATATATATATATATATATATATATATATATATATATATATATATATATATATATATATATATATATATATATATATATATACATATATATATATTTTTACGAAAGTACTTAACCTTACTCTAGAAGACGGGCAGTGGAACCAAGCTACACTTCCAGTCAGACTAGGAGGCATTGGTGTCCGCAAGTCATCACAGATTGCGTTACCTGCTTTTCTGTCCTCGTGTATTGCATCCAGAGAGCTTGTAGCAGCGATTCTCCCTGAACATCTTAGGGACAAGATTGGAGCCCAGGACCAAAAATTCCTTGACGGAGCAATGATCTGGGATAATCTAACGGGCTCAGAAACCAGACCTGCTCCCCCCAACAACTACAAACAATCGCACTGGGATGGTCCAATAGTGGAAAATATAGCCTCAACGATGCTTCAGAGTGTGTCAGGGAAGGATAGAGCCCGCCTGCTGGCAGTGAGAGCCCCTCATGCTGGGGACTTTCTGTTGGCTGTTCCCAACTCCAGCCTTGGCACACGCCTCGACCCACAGACCATCCGCATCGGTGTTGCCCTTCGACTTGCCGCCCCTATTCTCGCCGAACACAGGTGTATTTGTGGCAGTGAAGCAGCAGACCGATTCGGGTACCATGGTCTTGTGTGCCGTAAATCCGAGGGAAAGATTGCAAGACATGAGGAGGTTAATAACATTATCAAGAGGAGCCTCACAACAGCTGGATGCCCAGCAGTAAGGGAGCCACCCCAACTATGCAGATCTGATGGCAGCCAGAAGCGTCCAGATGGTATCACCCTTCAAGCCTGGACAGATGGGAAGCAGGTGGTGTGGGACTATACATGTGCATCTACCTTGGCTGATACCTATCTCCAATACACCAGGGAGGAAGGAGGGGCAGCTGCCAGCTTTAGGGAGTCCCAAAAGTCTAGAAAATATGGAGAACTTGCCCATCATTATATGTTTGTTCCCATAGGCTCAGAGACCCTTGGCTCATGGGGAAAGAGTGCATCTAATTTCCTTAAGGAGCTGGGAAAAAGACTCATCAGGGTAACTAGGGATCCCAGGGCAGCTAGTTTTCTGTTCCAGCGGCTCAGTGCGGCTGTTCAAAGGGGTAATGCATGCTGCATTTTGGGCACACGCCCCCAGCTCTGAGGAGCTGGATGAGATTTTCGCCTTATAATCGGTGATACACACGTAACAACATGTACCGTATATGCCACCTTTATATCAACAATGTATCTCTTAAATCTTCTGTGCCATATTATGTAATAAAATATTCCTATTGGTAAAAAAAAAATAGTTTAAAAGATGGGGTGGTAGGGGAAGTGGAATATTCAAATGGCTTCAGGAAGAAATCCAAATATTCTTCCTTGAAGCCTTTTTATCCACTTCTCCGAGGCTATGGGTCCCACAATTTACACCAGAGGTGGACCCCATTATATATATATATATATATATATATATATATATATATATATATATATATATATATATGTGTGTGTGTGTGTGTGTGTGTATATATATATATATATGTAAAGTTAAAGATTATTGTTACAACACTTCTGAGGGTGCCTAGTGCTCCGTGGCACCCTGGGGGCCGGACACCTTGGAGGCCAGACACCCTGGGGCCCAGACTCCCCAGTGGGCCGGACACTCTGGGGGCCAGGCACCCTGAAGGCCTGGTACCCTGGAGGCCAGGCTCCCTGGAGGTCAGGCACCCTGGGGGCCCGGCACCCTGGGGGCCAGACATCCTGTGGGCCGGACACCCTGGAAGCCAGGGACCCTGGAGGCCAGGCTCCCTGGAGGTCAGGCACCCTGGGGGCCCGGCACCCTGGTGGCCAGACATCCTGTGAGCCGGACACCCTGGAAGCCAGGGACCCTGGAGGCCAGGCACCCTGAGGGTCAGGAAAGATGGAAGGGGAGGAAGAATGGGAAGGAAGGAAGGGTGAAGAGAAATGGAGAGATGACAATAGAGGGGAAAAGGTGGGGAAGGAGGATGAGAAGAAGCAAAAGGAGAATTTAAAGGAATGGAGGTAGGAAGAGGTGGAGAAGGAGGAGGAGGGGTTAGGGAGGGGAAAGAAGAGAAGAAGTTTGAAGGAGAGATAGAGAAAGGGAGGAAAGTGGAGGGAGAGCTTGAGAGAGGGAGAATGGAAGAGGAACAGAGGAAGGAGAGTTTGAGAGAGGCAGAGTGGAAGAGGAACAGAGGAGGGAGAGTTTGAGAGAGGCAGAATGGAAGAGGAACAGAGGAGGGAGAGTTTGAGAGAGGCAGAAAGGAAGAGGAACAGAGGAGGAAAGAGAGAGAGAGAGAAAGCAATAAGTTAGAAAGGTCTGGGAGAAGCCAGTGCTACGTGGAAAAATATGTCGTCCTTAAGGTCGTTCAGTCAGTGAAATAACGCAGGGGAAGGGCCGTAATGAATGATAAGAGGGAGAGGGAGAGAGATAGGAAAGAGGGAGGGAGTACATGGGTAAGAAAGATAAAGAGAAACTCCTTTGCTCTCTACTTTTTGCTGAGAGCTAAATTGTTGCTGTCTGTCTATATCAACTGTTGCTGTCTAGCTGTATCAACTGTTGCTGTCTAGCTGTATCAACTGTTGCTGTCTGGCTATATCAACTGTTGCTGTCTGTCTATATCAACTTTTGTTGTCTATCTATATCAACTGTTGCTGTCTAGCTGTATCAGCTGTTGCTGTCTAGCTGTATCAACTGTTGCTGTCTGACTATATCAACTGTTGCTGTCTGTCTATATCAACTTTTGTTGTCTATCTATATCAACTGTTGCTGTCTAGCTGTATCAACTGTTGCTGTCTAGCTGTATCAACTGTTGCTGTCTAGCTGTATCAACTGTTGCTGTCTGGCTATATCAACTGTTGCTGTCTGTCTATATCAACTTTTGTTGTCTATCTATATCAACTGTTGCTGTCTAGCTGTATCAACTGTTGCTGTCTGTCTATATCAACTGTTGCTGTCTAGCTGTATCAACTGTTGCTGTCTAGCTGTATCAACTGTTGCTGTCTGTCTATATCAACTGTTGCTGTCTAGCTGTATCAACTGTTGCTGTCTAGCTGTATCAACTGTTGCTGTCTAGCTGTATCAACTGTTGCTGTCTAGCTGTATCAACTGTTGCTGTCTAGCTGTATCAACTGTTGCTGTCTGTCTATATCAACTGTTGCTGTCTAGCTGTATCAACTGTTGCTGTCTAGCTCTATCAACTGTTGCTGTCTGGCTCTATCAACTGTTGCTGTCTGTCTATATCAACTGTTGCTGTCTAGCTGTATCAACTGTTGCTGTCTAGCTCTATCAACTGTTGCTGTCTAGCTGTATCAACTGTTGCTGTCTAGCTCTATCAACTTTTGCTGTCTGGCTCTATCAACTGTTGCTGTCTGGCTCTATCAACTGTTGCTGTCTGTCTATATCAACTTTTGTTGTCTATCTATATCAACTGTTGCTGTCTAGCTGTATCAACTGTTGCTGTCTGTCTATATCAACTGTTGCTGTCTAGTTGTTTCAACTGTTGCTGTCTAGCTGTATCAACTGTTGCTGTCTAGCTGTATCAACTGTTGCTGTCTACCTCTATCAACTGTTGCTGTCTAGCTGTATCAACTGTTGCTGTCTAGCTGTATCAACTGTTGCTGTCTAGCTGTATCAACTGTTGCTGTCTAGCTGTATCAACTGTTGCTATCTAGCTGTATCAACTGTTGCTGTCTATCTGTATCAACCATCACCACCACTACCACCACCATCACCACCTGTACCGCCACCATCACCACCACTACCACCACCATCACCACTACTACCACCACCATCACCACCAATACCACCACCATCCCCACCACTACCACCACCATCACCACCACTACTACCACTATCCCCACCACTACCACCACCACCACCACCACTACCACCACCATCCCCACCACTACCGCCACCATCCCCACCACTATCACCACCACCATCACCACCACTACCACCACCACCATCCCCACCACTACCACAGCCATCCCCACCACTACCACAACCATCACCACCACAATCATTACCAACACCACTATCCCCACTACTACCACAACGATCACCACTACCACAACCATTACCACCATTACCACAGCCATTACCACCACTACCACAACCATTACCACCACTACCACAACCATTACCACAACTACCACAACCATCACCACCACTACCACAACCATTACCACCATTACCACAACCATTACCACCACTACCACAATCATTACCAACACCACCACCACTACCATCACTGGCACCAGCACTTGTCTCGGTGACTTGGATTCTGTCAACTAACCACAATATTCCTGTGATCAACCTCAATCCTCCTGTGATCAACCACAGTCTTTCTGTGATCAACCACAATCTTCCTGTGATCAACCACAATCTTTCTGTGATCAACCACAATCTTCCTGTGATCAACCACCATCTTCCCGTGATCCCAACAAAAGATTTTGAGGTGATTTAACTTTCCCTACTCCAGCACCGCCAACCATGGCAAAAATTTCACCGTATGGTTGCCAACAAGCTCCCCACTATACCTCTACCGCACTATAATACTTTCTTGTCCAACTGATACTTTATTAGAGCTTTCAGTTCCAGTATTGCTAAAAAAAAGAGCTATCAACGTAAATGTTGCATCTCCTGCTTCGTAGTTTCAAAGTCTCAGCACATAATATTTCGTTGCATTTGTGTGTCGAATCTTCTTAATATCTTAAAAGGGCTGAATGGTGTCTCAAAGCACCTGATTACCATAACAAAGCACCTGATTACCATAACAGGGCACCTAATTACCATAACAGAGTACCTGATTACCATAAAGCACCTGATTACCATAACAGAGCACCTGATTACCGTAACAGAGCACCTGATTACCATAACAAAGCACCTGATTACCATAACAGGGCACCTAATTACCATTACAGAGTACCTGATTACCATAAAAAAGCATCTGATTACCATAACAGAGCACCTGATTACCGTAATAGAGCACCTTATTACCATAATATAGTCAGCATTCGAGCTCAGAGTACGATTGCAGGATTCTGAGTGTTATAACAGGGCTCTGAGCTGCGAGTTGTAGCAGTGCTCGGAATATTCTAGCAGGGCTCTGAGTGTTTTTACGTGTTTCGAGTGTTCTAGCAGTGTTTCGAGTGTTCTGACAGTGCTCTAAGTGTTCCAGCAGTGCTATAAGTGTTCCATCAGTGTTTTGAGTGTTCCAGCAGTGTTGTGAGAGTACAGGGGCCAGAACTCCCCTACCTCAATAGAAAGTTGTGGGACCTGGAATTAACGAGGGAGGAGATTAAGGCACGGTTGTCTAACCCAGACTGACAATATGTCATCAGTGGTACGTTCTCAGAGGGTGAGGGAGAGTGATAAGTGAGGGAGAGGGAGAGGTGAGGTAGAATGATGAGAATGAAGCAGTGAGGGAGAATGATAGTGAGGAAGAGGTGAGGGAGAAGTGAGAGAGAAAGAGAGAGAGAGAGGTGGAAACAACTGCAAAATGAAATATAAAAAACAAAGAATAATGCAGAACAAAATGCAACAGAAAACGGAATAATGGTGGAGGCCTAGAAAGCGGAATAATAACGGCACAGAAAATGGGGCTGTGGTGGCACAGAGAACCAGATAACGGTTTCACAGAGAACTAGATAATGGTAGCACAGAGAACTAGATAATGGTGGTACAGAAAACTAGATAATGGAGGCACAGAACTAGATAATGGTGGCACAGAGAACTAGATAATGGTGGCACAGAGAACTAGATAATGGCGTCGGGTGGCCGGTGTGAGGGTTGACAACTTTCTCAGAGAGAGAGACAGCTCAAAACTTCCTTGACTTTCTCTAAGACTTCCACCCTGCTGAAGATGACGTCACGCACCTCCATATTAAATGTTGTTCTTGTTATTGTTGTTTGATATCGTTAGTTATAGAGCGTTATCATAATGTGTATTTGTCTGTATGTATGTATTCATGTATATATGCAGTGTATGTATGTATATGTAATGTGTGCATGTATGTATGTATATGTAATGTGTGTATGTATGTATGTATTCAATGTGTTTGTGTGTGTATGTATGTAAAGTGTGTATATATGCAATGTATGTATGTTTGTCTGTGTATATATGATCAATACCACTCGTTCGTGGTTACAATAATATATATATATATATATATATATATATATATATATATATATATATATATATATATATATATATATATATATACATATATAAAGGTTTTTGTCTATTTCTGTCAGTATGGCTCCTCTTACATCACTTGTTACTGTCCTTCGTAACAGATAATAAAGCTCATCTTGAAAGTCTTACATAGTCTCCAGAAAGACCCAGTAAGTGTCGCCGTTAACTGAAGCCAAGTCATAGTGAAGGGTTAATGATCCTTCTCCCCTCTCTCTGTCTCTGTCTTTCTCTCTCTCACTTTCTCTCTGTCTCTCTTATTTTCCGGTACTACTTAAGATGCACGTAAGTTCCCCCGTCTTCTAATAACGTGCTCATTTTCCCTTATAATCTACCTTGTCCATAATTACTATCACATTTGTTTTGTCTGTTTCGTAAGGTGAAGTCCAGGATCTTTACTTAATTCATGGTATAACTTAACAGATCTTTGAGGACAGTTGTGTTGCTCAGACCTCTACAACACAACTGCTCAGACCTCTGCAACACAACTGCTCAGACCTCTACAACACAACTGCTCAGACCTCTACAACACAACTGCTCAGACCTCTACAACACAACTGCTCAGACCTCTGCAACACAACTGCTCAGACCTCTACAACACAACTGCTCAGACCTCTACAACACAACTGCTCAGACCTCTACAACACAACTGCTCAGACCTCTACAACACAACTGCTCAGACCTCTACAACACAACTGCTCAGACCTCTACAACACAACTGCTCAGACCTCTGCAACACAACTGCTCAGACCTCTACAACACAACTGCTCAGACCTCTGCAACACAACTGCTGAGACCTCTGCAACACAACTGCTCAGACCTCTACAACACAACTGCTGAGACCTCTGCAACACAACTGCTCAGACCTCTGCAACACAACTGTCCTCAAAGATCAGGTAAGTTATACCATAAATTAAGTAAAGATCCTGGACTTCACCTTACGAAACAGACAAAACAAATGCGATAGTAATTATGTACAAGTTATATTATAGTGGAAAAATGAACATGATATTAGAAGACAGGGAACTTACGTGTCTCTTAAGTGTTTTAAAAAATTAGGAATAACATTTCCTGCCATGTACTTTAGAGCTAAGAGACGAAAAACAAGCTAAGAGAAAGGCTAAGAGACAGGCTAATATAAAAGTATAAGGAAAGCTAAGAGATATTATATCAAACCATACCACGGGCGGGGATAGAACCCGCGATCAGAGAGTCTCAAAACTCCTGACCGTCGCGTGGCTAGCTGGTCCAGTGGCTAACGCGCCGGTCTGGAGTTTTGAGACACTCTGATCGCGGGTTCTATCCCCGCCCGTGGTATGGTTTGTTTGCAATCGTGTCATTACGATTTCGTGAGTCAGAGATATTATATAACTTAGAGAAGCTCGCTTCAAAACCTGCTTCCAGTCACCATCGTTATTATATTCATGGAAAGAGCTAAACCCGTAAGTATCACTGCGGGTGGGAAGGTGGTGTGTGTGTGTGTGTACTCACCTAGTTGAGGTTGCGGGGGTCGAGTCCGAGCTCCTGGCCCCGAGTGTGTGTGTGTGTGTGTGTTGTTAAGCATTATCTCTC
This sequence comes from Cherax quadricarinatus, assembly GCF_038502225.1. Taxonomy (NCBI): domain Eukaryota; kingdom Metazoa; phylum Arthropoda; class Malacostraca; order Decapoda; family Parastacidae; genus Cherax; species Cherax quadricarinatus. The sequence goes on along the minus strand of NC_091352.1, from coordinate 422,544 downwards.
GTATAACATTGGTGAAAATATAATTTACAAAATAATGATATTGACTGTAATAACAGCATTTGCATTACTCTCTCGTGCCTTTCACTGTTCTTCCTTGCCTTTACCCTCATGAAACTATAAAAATATTGTAAAATAACTTGAAAGGCAACTAAATTATAAAATAATCCTGTTACGAAAATTATGAAAAATACAGTAGCAAGAAATGTTTTTTCCTCATTCGTTGTATAACTCATCCAAAGACATTATTGGGTCAGAATTGTTCAGGAACCAAAGAATGCTTATCCAGTGGTTTCCTATAGTCAGAAATAAGCTTCGTCTCTCCCTAACGTCTCACTCGACTTTCAGACTTAGGTTATTTTTTTTCACGAAACAATGTGTCCCCCTGTCAACAAGTCTGGACTCAACTGAGGGAGGAACCAGTCAGTCATACACACAGTTCACACCTGTCAACAAGTCTGGACTCAACCGAGGGAGGAACCAGTCAGTCATACACACAGTTCACACCTGTCAACAAGTCTGGACTCAAGTGAAGGAGGAACCAGTCAGTCATACACACAGTTCACACCTGTCAACAAGTCTCAAGTGAAGGAGGAACCAGTCAGTCATACACACAGTTCACACCTGTCAACAAGTCTGGACTCAACCGAGGGAGGAACCAGTCAGTCATACACACAGTTCACACCTGTCAACAAGTCTGGACTCAAGTGAAGGAGGAACCAGTCAGTCATACACACAGTTCACACCTGTCAACAAGTCTGGACTCAACTGAGGGAGGAACCAGTCAGTCATACACACAGTTCACACCTGTCAACAAGTCTGGACTCAAGTGAAGGAGGAACCAGTCAGTCATACACACAGTTCACACCTGTCAACAAGTCTGGACTCAACTGAGGGAGGAACCAGTCAGTCATACACACAGTTCACACCTGTCAACAAGTCTGGACTCAACTGAGGGAGGAACCAGTCAGTCATACACACAGTTCACACCTGTCAACAAGTCTGGACTCAACTGAGGGAGGAACCAGTCAGTCATACACACAGTTCACACCTGTCAACAAGTCTGGACTCAACTGAGGGAGGAACCAGTCAGTCATACACACAGTTCACACCTGTCAACAAGTCTGGACTCAACTGAGGGAGGAACCAGTCAGTCATATACACAGTTCACACCTGTCAACAAGTCTGGACTCAAGTGAAGGAGGAACCAGTCAGTCATACACACAGTTCACACCTGTCAACAAGTCTGGACTCAACTGAGGGAGGAACCAGTCAGTCATACACACAGTTCACACCTGTCAATAAGTCTGGACTCAACTGAGGGAGGAACCAGTCAGTCATACACACAGTTCACACCTGTCAACAAGTCTGGACTCAACTGAGGGAGGAACCAGTCAGTCATACACACAGTTCACACCTGTCAACAAGTCTGGACTCAAGTGAAGGAGGAACCAGTCAGTCAATCAGTCAGTCAATCAGTCAGTCGGAACGTACGTAGTTTCATTTTGTCATTAGTTCATCATATTGCTCCAGTTATATTATGTAATTTAAGCAGATATAAGCTTGACACCAGTCGATTACCATAAGTTACTTTTTATTCTAAAAGTTTAGTTACAATTACATTTATTTTTTAAATAATTGCATTCATCTTCAATTACGATTACTCTAAGCCTACCTAATATCTTCCCCAAAATACTATTCCAGTGGCTGTAGCACCCACTACCTTCCATTGAATAATATTCCAGTGATTGTAACACCTGTTACACTGGATAACATTCCAGTGGTTGTAACACCCGCTATCTCCCCCTGGATAACATTCCAGTTGTTGTAGCACCCACTTTCTCCTCCTAGATAACATTTCAGTGGTAGTAACACCAGCTACTTCCCCCTGGATAACATTCCAGTGGTAGCACCCACTTTCTCCCCTGGATAACATTTCAGGGGTTGTAACACCCACTTTCTCCCCCTGGATAACAGTCAACTCTTATGTGTGTACTAGTTACCAGTGTCCTTTAGTCACAACTTTATCAGTTAAGACTGGTGTTGGTTAGCTCTGTTGGTGAGAGTGATAAGAAATCATCTTCATCTGTTTCCTCATACATCTTGAGTCTTATATAGTTATCAGGTCACCTCGTCCGCTCTCATCCAGAGAGAATATTTGTTGGGTTTCCAATTTTCTTTTATAGATACAAGAGCAATGTTGAAGTATTTTTGCTTCAAAACTGCTCGTATATCCGTGTCACTTTAACGTGCTGGTAAAGTTTTAGTGGTATGTGCCTATTGGTAGAGATAACTTCTTCAGGAGGTGTGCCAGAAGGGGAGCTACTCGCTCTCATGCTGTTTTTTCTAAGAACCCAGAGTCTCTTTCAACATAAATGGTAGTGGATGCATCTCTCATTTTGTCTAAATTTGCTCAACTGTCGATGACACAGAATTAATTTTGGATACGGATTGTGGAATATGAGAAGTTAAATTTGAATACTTCTACTTGAATTGACATTATTTTAATAATATGAGAATGACTTGTTGAGGAGAGTAGCAAGTTAGTGAGGAGAGTAGCAAGTTAGTGAGGAGAGTAACAAGTTAGTGAGGAGAGTAACAAGTTAGTGAGGAGAGTAGCAAGTTAGTGAGGAGAGTAGCAGCAAGTTAGTGAGGAGAGTAACAAGTTAGTGAGGAGAGTAACAAGTTAGTGAGGAGAGTAGCAAGTTAGTGAGGAGAGTAGCAAGTTAGTGAGGAGAGTAACAAGTTAGTGAGGAGAGTAACAAGTTAGTGAGGAGAGTAGCAAGTTAGTGAGGAGAGTAACAAGTTAGTGAGGAGAGTAACAAGTTAGTGAGGAGAGTAGCAAGTTAGTGAGGAGAGTAGCAAGTTAGTGAGGAGAGTAACAAGTTAGTGAGGAGAGTAACAAGTTAGTGAGGAGAGTAACAAGTTAGTGAGGAGAGTAACAAGTTAGTGAGGAGAGTAGCAAGTTAGTGAGGAGAGTAACAAGTTAGTGAGGAGAGTAGCAAGTTAGTGAGGAGAGTAGCAAGTTAGTGAGGAGAGTAGCAAGTTAGTGAGGAGAGTAACAAGTTAGTGAGGAGAGTAGCAAGTTAGTGAGGAGAGTAGCAAGTTAGTGAGGAGAGTAGCAAGTTAGTGAGGAGAGTAACAAGTTAGTGAGGAGAGTAACAAGTTAGTGAGGAGAGTAGCAAGTTAGTGAGGAGAGTAACAAGTTAGTGAGGAGAGTATTAACTCTTCTGGTGCTGATTTGTTAATAAAATAGAACAAACGAGTGGAAATAAAGACTATGGTAGCAGAGAATCCCTTTAACACAACGTTAAAAGTAACCTTTACTACCAGTGTCTTTATTCTCACTTGTCGGCTTTTGTTATTGTCTACCATAAAACAAAACTGCTGTAGTGAGGTGAACCCTGTCTACACACACACACACACACACACACACACACACACACACACACACACACACACACACACACACACACACACACACACATCCCGGGCAGGGCGAGACGTATGGGCAAGTCTCCTAATTACACCCGTTACCTCTGTTCACCTAGCAGTAAATAGGTGCCTGGGTGTTAGTCGACTGTTGTGGGTCGCATCCTGGGGGATGGTCAATGCTGCAATATCTGAGAGACTCGAACTCCCTCAAATGACCTAATTGCTCTCACTCAATGAACGAGAACTAGTGAAGTGCGGGGCCAGGAGCTGTGAATCGACCCACGCAACCATAACTAGGTGAGTACACACACACACATACACTAACTTAACACGCTTTTGATTTCTCTTAATAAAAGAGTTGTAAAAGCTAGTGTATGGCAGGAAGACCTTATAAACTTAATTTGATCTTTATGTAGCCATGTCACTGGTGTTAACAGCTATTCACAACTCTCATCAACCAATTAAAACTGCTGGCTGCACGCAATCCAACGTACGAACCACAGCCCGGCTGGTCAGGTAAGCACCTAAAGTCGGTACCTGACCAGCCGGGCTGTGGTTCGTACGTTGGATTGCGTGCAGCCAGCAGTAACAGCCTGGTTGATCAGGCTCTGATCCACCAGGCCTGGTCACAGACCGGGCCGCGGGGGCGTTGACCCCCGGAACTCTCTCCAGGTAAACTCCAGGTAATGGAATGCCAACCGTGACCCTTGAGCATAACTAACCAATCACAATACGTATTGCAGAACACCCAGCCAATCACCGCCCGCGTTGGATGTGACTACAAATTATCTTCTGAATTGAAAATTTATAACTAATAACTAGTAAGTTTATTCATGTATACACAAATATGGTTACATAGATTATGATACACAGCAGCATATGTGCAGGGAACCTGCGACAACCCAGGACAACTGTGACTTATTTCCATTGGGGTCCTTAAATGTCCCGAAATGTTTTAACTTAAAAAAAATGTTTAGAAGCAGATGGTCAGTGAGAGACGTGTCTCGTCTCCGTCGACCAATGGCTAAAGTTTTTTAATCAAGAAGGTGTCGTAAAAGCTAGAAAAAATACTATTGGCTTGGTTCAATTAGCAGCGACGTCACCGGAAAATATTTTGGCTCAGTATCCCCTTCCGTATCTGCCAGATTTACGATAATTGCAGAGTAAACTTTCAAAATCTATAGGTTTTATTCTTAAAATTATGATATGTTTTTATGGTAAATGTTGCATCTTCTTAAATTAATGATTTCATAAATTCTATACAAAAATATTTCATTGGTTGAGCAATGTTTTGGGGCCTCGTTAACACGTGTTGGGATCAAAATAACCGAGCCATAACTGTTGTAACAGACGTGTGTGTGTGTGTGTGTGTGTGTGTGTGTGTGTGTGTGTGTGTGTGTGTGTGTGTGTGGATGGGTGTGTGTGTGTGTGTGTGTGGATGTGTGTGGATGTGTGTGTGTGTGTGTGTGTGTGTGTGTGTGTGTGTGTGTGTGTGTGTGTGTGTGTGTGTGTGGATGGGTGTGTGTGTGTGTGTGTGTGTGTGTGTGTGTGTGTGTGTGTGTGTGTGTGTGTGTGTGTGTGTGTGTGTGTGTGGGTGGATGGGTGTGTGTGTGTGTGTGTGTGGGTGGATGGGTGTGTGTGTGTGTGTGTGGATGGGTGTGTGTGGGGGGGGGTGGATGGGTGTGTGCGTGTGTGTGTGTGTGTCAAGTAACGTTGTCATGTTTCCTGACGAACAAAACATTCAGGTAATTTTTGTCTACGGGAGTTAACACTAACTCTTGTGTCCCATTTTCACACCTCATTTGCTAAATGTCCTTCTGTCCCTCAGCCCACCCTCTCTCTCTCTTACACACACACACACACACACACACACACACACACACACACACACACACACACACACACACACACACACACACACACACACACACACACACACACACACACACAGGAGCTCGGACTCGACCCCCGCAACCTCAACTAGGTGAGTACACACACACCACCCAAACTTTGACAACCCCAATGCAACTGAACAATCTAAGCCAAAACCTACACACTGTTCCCTCTCCCCCCACCCCCCACATCACAAACCCCACCCCTACAGCAGCTCCTCATTGGCACTCTGCCCTCAACCCCCATCACAAACCCCACCCACACTGCAAACCCCTATAGGCCCCCTCCAGGGCTCCCGCTCCCCCAACCCCAATATTTTCCCAGAACCACCGTGATAGATAAGAAGTTGAAGGTGTGGTACACGAACGAAGATGAATTAGCAAATAAATACGAGGAGTGGCATGAAAGAATCAATGAGAAGTCACCAGACATCATAGCAGTCACAGAAACAAAACTCACTGAGACAATAACAGACGCAGTCTTACCACCGGGATATCAGATCCTGAGGAAAGGCAGAAGGGGAGGAGGGGTTGGTTGCACTACTTGTAAAAAACCGATGGGGCTTTGAGGAAATGGAAGGCATGGGCGAGATTGGAGAAAGGGACTACATAGTAGCTACAGTTCAGTCTGGGGAACATAAGGTAGTCATTGCAGTGATGTATAACCCACCACAGAACTGCAGGAGGCCAAGAAAGGAATATGAAGAGAACAACAGAGCGATGGTGGACACGCTGGCTGAGGTGGCACGAAGAGCTCAATCGTGCAGAGCAAATTTACTGGTTATGGGTGATTTCAACCATAGGGAGATCGACTGGGAAAACCTGGAGCCTCATGGGAGTCCTGACACATGGAGAGCCAAGATAATGGATGTGGTACTGGAAAACCTCATGCATCAACACGTCAGGGACACTACCAGAGAGAGAGGGGAGGATGAACCAGCAAGACTGGACCTTGTGTTCACCCTGAGCAGCTCAGACATTGAGGACATCACATATGAGAAGCCCCTTGGAGCTAGCGATCACGTGGTTCTGAGTTTTGATTACATAGTAGAGCTGCAAGTGGAGATGGTAACAGTAGTCGATTGGGAAAAGCCAAACTGTAAAAGGGGTCACTACACAGGTATGAGGAACTTCCTGCGGGAGGTTCAGTGGGATAGAGAACTGGTAGGAAAGTCAGTAAACGAAATGATGGAATATGTAACAACAAAATGCAAGAAGGCAGAGGAAAGGTTTGTTCCCAAGGGCAACAGAATTAATGGAAAGACCAAAGTGAGTCCTTGGTTTACCCGAAGGTGTAGGGAGGCAAAAGCTAAGTACATTAGAGAATGGAAGAGGTACAGAAGGCAAAGGACCCAGGAAAATAAGGAGATCAGTCGAAGAGCCAGAAACGAGTATGCACAGATAAGGAGGGAGGCCCAGTGACAGTATGAAAACGACATAGCATCAAAAGTCAAGTCTAACCCGAAACTTGTATAGCCACATTAGGAGAAATGCAACAGTCAAAGACCAGGTGATCAGGCTGAGGACAGAAGGTGGGGAACTCACACGAAACGATCAAGAGGTATGTGAGGAGCTCAACAAGAGATTTAAGGAAGTATTCACAGTTGAGACAGGAAGGACTGAGAAGACAGAACAGAGGGGAACACCAACAGGGAATACACCAACAAGTGCTGGATGACATACACACAACTGAGGAGGAGGTGAAGATGCTAAGTGACCTTGATACCTCAAAGGCAATGGGACCGGACAACATCTGCCCGTGGGTCCTTAGAAAGGAAGCAGAAATGCTGGGTGTCCCATTAACCACAATCTTCAACACATCCCTTGAAACTGGGCAACTACCTGAGGTATGGAAAATGGCAAATGTAGTTCCCATTTTTAAAAAAAGGAGACATAAAAGAGGCGCTAAACTACAGACCTGTGTCATTGACGTGTATAGTATGCAAAGTCATGGAGAAGATTATCAGGAGAGTGGTGGAGCACCTGGAACGGAACAAAAGTATAAATGACAACCAGCACGGTTTCATGGAAGGCAAATCCTGTGTCACAAACCTTCTGGAGCTTTATGATGAAGTAACATAAGTAAGACACGAGATAGAGGGATGGGTTGATTACATCTTCTTGGACTGCAGGAAGGCCTTCGACACAGTTCCTCACAAGAGATTAGTGCAGAAACTAGAGGATCAGGCGCGTATAACGGGAAGTGCACTTCAATGGATCAGAGAATACCTGACAGGGAGGCAACAACGAGTCATGGTACGTGATGAGGTATCACAGTGGGTACCTGTGACGAGCTGGGTCCCACAGGGGTCGGTCCTAGGACCAGTGCTATTTTTGGTATATGTGAATGACATGATGGAAGGGATAGACTCAGAGGTGTCCCTGTTCGCAGATGATGTGAAGTTAATGAGGAGAATTAAACCAGATGAGGATCAGGCAGGCCTTCAAAGAGACCTGGACAGGCTGGACACGTTGTCCAGCAACTGGCTTCTCGAATTCAACCCTGCCAAATGCAAAGTCATGCAGTTCGGAGACGGACAAAGAAGACCGCAGACAGAGTATAGGCTAGGTGGCCAAGGACTGCAAACCTCGCTTAAGGAGAAAGATCTTGGCGTGAGTATAACACCGAACACGTCTCCGGAAGCACACATCAACCAGATAACTGCTGCAGCATATGGGCGCCTGGCAAGCCTGAGATTAGCATTCCGATACCTAAGTAAGGAATCGTTCAAGACACTGTACACCGTGTACGTCAGGCCACAGAGCTAAGGGGAATGTCCTATGAAGAAAGGTTGAGGAAAATCGGCCTGACGACACTGGAGGACAGGAGGGATAGGGGAGACATGATAATGACATACAAAATATTGTGTGGAATAGACAAGGTGGAGAGAGACAAGATGTTCCATAGAGAGGACACAGAAACAAGGGGTCACTCTTGGAAGTTGAAGACTCAGATAAGCCACAGGGATGTTAGGAAGCATTTCTTCAGTCATAGAGTGGTCAGGAAGTGGAACAGTCTGGCGAGCGATGTAGTGGAGGCAGGACCCATACATAGCTTTAAGACGAGGTATGATAAATCTCATGGAGCAGGGAGAGAGAGGACCTAGTAGCGTTCAGTGAAGAGGCGGGGCCAGGAGCTGAGTTTCGACCCCTGCAACTACAATTAGGTGAGTACACACACACACACACACACACACACACACACACACACACACACACACACACACACACACACACACACACACACACACACACACACACACACACACACACACACACACACACACACACACACACACACACACACACACACACACACACACATACATACACACACACACACACACACACACACACACACACACACACACACACACACACACACACACACACACACACACACACACACACACAATTTTTTGCATCATGCTGTTTATTTTTCCCTCCCTCTCAATATTCTCTATACTATTCCTCGTGTCTCTGTCCCTGTCTCCCACTCTGCATCCATCCCTCTCACACTGCATCCTCCCCTCCCACTCTGCCTCCTTCCCTCCCACTCTACATCCTCCCCTCCCACTCTGTTTCCTTCCCTCCCACTCTACATCCTCCCCTCCCACTCTACATCCTCCCCTCTCACTCTGCCTCCTTCCCTCCCACTCTGCATCCTCCCCTCCCACTCTGTTTCCTTCCCTCGCACTCTACATCCTCCCCTCCCACTCTGCATCCTCCCCACCCACTCTGCCTCCTTCCCTCCCACTCTACATCCTCCCCTCCCACTCTGCCTCCTTCCCTCTCACTCTGCATCCTCTCCTCTCATTCTGCATCGTCCTCTCTCACTCTGCATCCTTCCCTCCCACACTGCATCCTCCCCTCCCACTCTGTCTCCTTCCCTCCCACTGCTTCCTCCCCTCCCACTCTGTCTCATTCCCTCCCCCTGCATCCTCCTCTCCCACTCTGTCTCCTTCCCTCCCACTGCATCCTCCCCTCCCACTCTGTCTCCTTCCCTCCCACTCTACATCCTCCCCTCCCACTGTCTCCTTCCCTCCCACACTGCATCCTCCCCTCCTACTCTGCCTCCTTCCCTCTCACTCTGCATCCTCCCCTCCCACTCTGTCTCCTTCCCTCCCACACTGCATCCTCCCCTCCTACTCTGCCTCCTTCCCTTCCACACTGCATCCTCTCCTCCCACTCTGTCTCCTTCCCTCCCACTGCATCCTCCCCTCCTACTCTACCTCCTTCCCTCCCACACTGCATCCTCCCCTCCCACTCTGTCTCCTTCCCTCATACTGCGTCCTCCCCTCTCACTCTGTCTCCTTCTATCCCACACTGCCTCCTTCCCTCCCACTCTACATCATCCCCTCCCACTTTGTCTCCTTCCCTCCCACTCTACATCCTTCCCTCCCACTCTGTCTCCTTCCCTCCCACTCTATATCCTCCCCTCCCACTTTGCCTCCTTCCCTCCCACTCTGCCTCCTTCCCTCCCACTCTACATCCTCCCCTCCCACTCTGCCTCCTTCCCTCCCACTCTACATCCTCCCCTCCCACTCTGTCTTATTCCCTCCCACTGTCTCCTTCCCTCCCACACTGCATCTTCCCCTCCTACTCTGCCTCCTTCCCTCCCACACTGCATCCTCCCCTCCCACTCTGACTCCTTCCCTACCACACTGCATCCTCCCCACCCACTCTGTCTCCTTCCCTCCCACACTGCATCCTCCCCTCCTACTCTGCCTCCTTCCCTCCCACACTGCATCCTCCCCTCCCACTCTGCCTCCTTCCCTTCTACACTGCATCCTCTCCTCCCACTCTGTCTCCTTCCCTCAGACTTCATCCTCCCCTCTCACTCTGTCTCCTTCCCTCCCACACTGCATCCTTCCCTCCCACTCTACATCCTCCCCTCGCAGTCTGCTTCCTTCCCTCCCACTCTACATCCTCCCCTCCCACTCTGTCTCCTTCCCTCCCACTCTACATCGTTCCCTCCCACTCTGTCTCCTTCCCTCCCACTCTACCTCCTCCCCTCCCACTTTGCCTCCTTCCCTCCCACACTGCATCCTTCCCTCCCACTCTACATCCTCCCCTCCCACTCTGCCTCCTTCCCTCCCACTCTATATCCTCCCCTCCCACTCTGCCTCCTTCCCTCCCACTCTACATCCTCCCCTCCCACTCTACATCCTTCCCTCTCACTCTGCCTCCTTCCCTCCCACTCTGCATCCTCCCCTCCCACTCTGTTTCCTTCCCTCCCACACTGCATCCTTCCCTCTCACTCTACATCCCCCCTCCCACTCTGCCTCCTTCCCTCCCACTCTACATCCTCCCCTCCCACTCTGCCTCCTTCCCTCTCACTCTACATCCTCCCCTCCCACTCTGTTTCCTTCCCTCCCACTCTACATCCTCCCCTCTCACTCTGCCTCCTTCCCTCCCACTCTGCATCTTCCCCTCCCATTCTGCATCGTCCCTCCCACTCTACATCCTCCCCTCTCACTCTGCCTCCTTCCCTCCCACTCTGCATCCTCTCCTCCCATTTTGCATCGTCCTCTCACTCTGCATCCTTCCCTCCCACACTGCATCCTCCCCTCCCACTCTGTCTCCTTCCCTCCCACTGCATCCTCCTCTCCCACTCTGTCTCCTTCCCTCCCACTGCATCCTCCCCTCCCACTGTCTCCTTCCCTCCCACACTGCATCCTTCCCTCCTACTCTGCTTCCTTCCCTCCCACACTGCATCCTCCCCTCCCTCTCTGCCTCCTTCCCTTCCACACTGCATCCTCTCCTCCCACTCTGTCTCCTTCCCTCCCACTGCATCCTCCCCTCCCATTCTGCCTCCTTCCCTCCTACACTGCATCCTCCCCTCCCAATCTGCCTCCTTCCCTCCCACACTGCATCCTCCCCTCCCATTCTGTCTCCTTCCCTCCCACACTGCATCCTCCCCTCCTACTCTGCCTCCTTCCCTCCCACTGCATCCTCCCCTCCTACTCTGCCTCCTTCCCTCCCACTCTACATCCTCCCCTCCCATTCTGCATCCCTCCCTCCCACTCTGCATCCTCCCTCCCCACACTGCATCCTTCCCTCTCGCTCTGCATCCTCCCATCTCACTCTGCATCCTCCCCTCCCATTCTGCATCCCTCCCTCCCACTCTGCATCCTCCCATCTCACTCTGCATCCTTTCCTCTCACTCTGCATCCTCCCCTCTCACTCTGCATCCTCCCCTCCCACACTGCAACCTTCCCTCTCTCCCGCCTCTGCCACTCTGACAAGAATATTGAGTTGCTTGGTGATATTCCTTTAAGAAGTGAGTTGCCTGCTGGTGTTGCTGGCTATCCCTTCCTTGTGTTGCCTGCAACACAAGCACCATCAGCCACACTCACTTTATAGCTCCCCTAAGTCTGTACCACACAGCCAGAGCACAGATGAAGGTGATGCTGGAGGCAGAGAGAGAGAGAGAGAGAGAGAGAGAGAGAGAGAGAGAGAGAGAGAGAGAGAGAGAGAGAGAGACAGACAGACAGACAGACAGACAGACAGACAGACAGACAGACAGACAGACAGACAGACAGACAGACAGACAGACAGACAGACAGACAGACAGACAGACTGACAGACAGAGAGAGACAGACACAGAGACAGAAACAGAGAGAGAGAGAGACTTAAAGGAAGGAACAGTAGGATAGAAAGGAAAATCTGAAGGAAAAAGTACTGGAAATCTAAAAAGTGGGCGAGTAAGAGAGAAAATAAAGAAAGGAGATTAAGAAGGGAGGATATTGAGGAGGGAGATTAATGGGAAGGTCGAGCTAGACAATGATAATATCAGGGAGGAAGATAAAGTGGATTATTATTGGTACAATGTTCAGGTGTAAACTGAAGACAGTGCTGAGATATATAAGAACGATGCTGTGGTTCTGCCTTGAGCGCCACTATGGTTCTAACTTGAGTGCCACTATGGTTCTAACTTGAGTGTCACTATGGTTCTGCCTTGAGCGCCACTATGGTTCTAACTTGAGTGCCACTATGGTTCTAACTTGAGTGTCACTATGGTTCTAACTTGAGTGTCACTATAGTTCTAACTTGAGTGTCACTATGGTTCTAACTTGAGTGTCACTATGGTTCTAACTTGAGTGTCACTATGATTCTAACTTGAGTGCCACTATGGTTCTAACTTGAGTGTCACTATGGTTCTAACTTGAGTGCCACTATGATTGTAACTTGAGTACCACTATGGTTCTAACTTGAGTGCCACTATGATTCTAACTTGAGTGCCACTATGGTTCTAACTTGAGTGTCACTATGGTTCTAACTTGAGTGCCACTATGGTTCTGCCTTGAGCGCCACTATGGTTCTAACTTGAGTGCCACTATGGTTCTAACTTGAGTGCCACTATGGTTCCAACTTGAGTGCCACTATGGTTCTAACTTGGAGTGTCACTATGTTTCTAACTTGAGTGCCATTATGGTTCTAACTTGAGCGCCATTATGGTTCTAACTTGAGCGCCATTATGGTTCTAACTTGAGCGCCATTATGGTTCTAACTTGAGCGCCATTATGGTTCTAACTTGAGCGCCATTATGGTTCTAACTTGAGCGCCATTATGGTTCTAACTTGAGTGCCACTATGGTTCTACGGGGTGCCATTATGGTTCTCCCCAGGTCCCTATGGTTTTTGGGGCGCCCATTTGGTTTCCCTTGGGGCGCTATTATTTTTCTAACCAGGTGCCATATGGTTTCAAACCCAAAGCGCCATTGTATTTTCCTCGGGCGCCTTTTGGTTTTCAAACCCGGGGCGCCATTAGGGTTTCCCAAACCGGGCGCCATTAGGGTTTTTCTGGCGGGCGCCATTATGGTTCAAACGGCGCCTTATGGTTTCTTAAAGCGCCATTATGGTTCAAACAGGCCATTATGGTTCAAACCCGGCGCCATTATGGTTTCTCCAGGTGCCATTATGGTTCTAACTTAGTGCCACTTTTTTCAAACGGGTGCCATTAGGGTTTTCCTAACGGAGTGCCACTATGGTTCAAACGGCGCCACTATGGTTCAAACGGCGCTATTATGGCCTTTAACCCCAATTACTATGGTTCAAACCGGGCCCCTTTAGGTTTTCCCTAACTTGGGCGCCATTAGGGTTTTTCAAACGGCGCCTTATGGTTCTAATTTTGAGCGCCATTAGGGTTTTCAAACAAAGCGCCTTTTGGTTTTCTTGGGGGCGCCATTATCGTTTCTTGCCCCAATTATAGGTTCCCAAACGGCGCCATTATGGTTTTTAAACGCCATTAGGGTTTCCCAAACGGGGCACGTCTTCAGACAGTTCTCATTCGGTCGCTGAAAAATTCCCTCGCATTTAAAAGTTAAGAAACTTTTTGCTTGGCAAATTATGGGCCATTTAGAGAATGCTGGTGTACTCACTGAGTTGCGCTTTGAGGGGGTCGAGTCTCAGCTCCTGGCCCCTTCTTATACTATAATCATCAGCATTATTGGCTTCTAGCCTCTGGAGTCCTGTCATATATACTCTTGTGTACCGACTGCTTCCACTACTTGTAAATATTTATCATCTCAGCTTATTTACCAACCTGAGATTGAAGATGGATTTCTTAACATTCTGGGGGCTCATCTGTTTTAACCGGGTTAAAAAACAGATGATTTTCTTTTAGTACAAGATGTGGGGAAATAGATCTACATTTCAAGATGTGGGGAGTAAAAATCTAAAAATACAAGATTTTGGGAGAGTAGATCTAAATTCAAGATGTGGGGAAATAGATTCGTTTCAAGATTTGGGAGGTAGATCTAAATTTTGATGTGGGGGAAATAGATCTTAAATTTCAAGATGTAGGGAGTAGATCTCTTTCAAGATGTGGGAGAGTAGATCTAAAATACAAGATGTGGGAAGTAGTCTAAGTACCCAAAATGTGGGGGGGTAGATCACTTTCAAGATGTGGGAGAGTAGGTCTAAGTAAAAATGTGGGGGGTAGATCTCGTACGGGTGTGGGGGGTAGATCTGCATTGCAAAATGTGGGGGAGATCCCAAATACAAGATGTGGGAGGTAGATCAAGTACAAGATGTGGGGGAGGGAAAATTCCCACAAGATGTGGGGAGTAGATCTAAGTACAGGGGTGTGGGGGTAGATCTAAATACAAGATGTGGGGAGTAGATTAAAAAAACCCAAAATGTGGGAGGGTAATCTAAAATACAAGATGTGGGGGGAATCTAAATTTCCCAAAATGTGGGGGAAATAGATCTAAGTACAAGATGTGGGAGAGTAGATCTAAGTACAAGATGTGGGAGAGTAGATCTAAGTACAAGATGTGGGAGAGTAGATCTAAGTACAAGATGTGGGAGAGTAGACTTAAGTAAAGTGCTACTTGTAACTTCAATAAAATAAGGAATTAAAGGTTATGAGAGTAGCAGTGATGATGGTGGGGAAAGGGCACTGGTTTTTTAATTAATGACCAATGCTGTTTATTTAAGGGATAAACATGGTGAAATAGACACAGGCATGGGGACACCCGAGCACAGGAGACCCGAGCCGGGGGGCCACCGGGGGACACGGGCATAGGAGACCGGGCCGGGGCCGAGCACAGGGGCACAGGAGACACAGAGCAGACGAGACACAGAGCACAGGAGACACAGAGCACAGGAGACACAGAGCACAGGAGACACAGAGCACAGGAGACACAGCACAGGAGACACAGAGCACAGGAGACACAGAGCACAGGAGACACAGAGCACAGGAGACACAGAGCACAGGAGACACAGAGCACAGGAGACACAGCACAGGAGACACAGAGCACAGGAGACACAGCACAGGAGACACAGAGCACAGGAGACACAGAGCACAGGAGACACAGAGCACAGGAGACACAGAGCACAGGAGACACAGCACAGGAGACACAGAGCATAGGAGACACAGAGCACAGGAGACACAGAGCACAGGAGACACAGAGCACAGGAGACACAGCACAGGAGACACAGAGCACAGGAGACACAGAGCACAGGAGACACAGAGCACAGGAGACACAGAGCACAGGAGACACAGCACAGGAGACACAGAGCACAGGAGACACAGAGCACAGGAGACACAGAGAATGTTATATGAACATTATTGAACACTTGTTCACTTCCCTCTGCATGTTGTATGAACATTATTGAACACTTGTTCACTTCCCTCTGCATGTTGTATGAACATTATTGAACACTTGTTCACTTCCCTCTGCATGTTGTATGAACATTATTGAACACTTGTTCACTTCCCTCTGCATGTTGTATGAACATTATTGAACACTTGTTCACTTCCCTCTGCATGTTGTATGAACATTATTGAACACTTGTTCACTTCCCTCGGAATGTTTCATAAATAATTAACAGTGAGGCAGATAAATGTTTCTTGTTCTTTTATATGTACCTGTGTGTATACCTGTATGTACCTGTATATGTACCTGTGTGTATACCTGTATGTACCTGTATATGTACCTGTATGTACCTGTATATGTACCTGTGTGTATACCTGTATGTACCTGTATATGTACCTGTGTGTATACCTGTATGTACCTGTATATGTACCTGTATGTACCTGTATATGTACCTGTGTGTATACCTGTATGTACCTGTATGTACCTGTATATGTACCTGTGTGTATACCTGTATGTACCTGTATATGTACCTGTGTGTATACCTGTATGTACCTGTATATGTACCTGTGTGTATACCTGTATGTACCTGTGTGTATACCTGTATGTACCTGTATATGTACCTGTGTGTATACCTGTATGTACCTGTATATGTACCTGTGTGTATACCTGTATGTACCTGTATATGTACCTGTGTGTATACCTGTATGTACCTGTATATGTACCTGTGTGTATACCTGTATGTACCTGTATATATACCTGTATACGTACCTGTATGTACCTGTATACGTACTTTTATGTACCTGTATATGTACTTTTATGTACCTGTATATGTACTTTTATGTACCTGTATATGTACCTGTATACGTACCTGTATGTACCTGTATACGTACTTTTATGTACCTGTATATGTACTTTTATGTACCTGTATATGTACTTTTATGTACCTGTATGTACGTGTATATGTACCTGTGTATGTACCTGCATGTACCTGTATATGTACCTGTATGTACCTGTATATGTACCTGTATATACGTGTATATGTACCTGTATGTACCTGTATATGTACCTGTATGTACCTGTATATGTACCTGTATATGTACCTGTATATGTACCTGTGTATGTACGTGTATATGTACCTGTATATGTACCTGTATGTACCTGTATATGTACCTGTATGTACCTGTATATGTACCTGTATATGTACCTGTATATGTACCTGTGTATGTACGTGTATATGTACCTGTATATGTACCTGTATGTACGTGTATATGTACCTGTATATGTACCTGTATATGTACCTGTGTATGTACGTGTATATGTACCTGTATATGTACCTGTATGTACCTGTATATGTACCTGTATGTACCTGTATATGTACCTGTATATGTACCTGTATATGTACCTGTGTATGTACGTGTATATGTACCTGTATATGTACCTGCATGTACCTGTATGTACCTGTATATGTACCTGTATGTACCTGTATATGTACCTGTATATGTACCTGTATATGTACCTGTGTATGTACGTGTATATGTACCTGTATGTACCTGTATATGTACCTGTATGTACCTGTATATGTACCTGTATATGTACCTGTGTATGTACGTGTATATGTACCTGTATATGTACCTGCATGTACCTGTATGTACCTGTATATGTACCTGTATGTACCTGTATATGTACCTGTATATGTACCTGTGTATGTACGTGTATATGTACCTGTATATGTACCTGTATGTACCTGTATATGTACCTGTATGTACCTGTATATGTACCTGCATGTACCTGTATATGTACGTGTATATGTACCTGCATGTACGTGTATATGTACCTGCATGTACCTGTATATGTACCTGTATATGTACGTGTATATGTACCTGCATGTACGTGTATATGTACCTGCATGTACGTGTATATGTACCTGTATATGTACCTGTATGTACCTGTATATGTACCTGTATGTACCTGTATATGTACCTGTATATGTACCTGTATATGTACCTGTGTATGTACGTGTATATGTACCTGTATATGTACCTGCATGTACCTGTATGTACCTGTATATGTACCTGTATGTACCTGTATATGTACCTGTATGTACGTGTATATGTACCTGTATGTACGTGTATATGTACCTGTATATGTACCTGCATGTACCTGTATGTACCTGTATATGTACCTGTATGTACGTGTATATGTACGTGTATATGTACCTGTATGTACGTGTATATGTACCTGTATATGTACCTGCATGTACCTGTATGTACCTGTATATGTACCTGTATGTACCTGTATATGTACCTGCATGTACCTGTATATGTACCTGTATATGTACGTGTATATGTACCTGCATGTACGTGTATATGTACCTGCATGTACGTGTATATGTACCTGCATGTACCTGTATATGTACCTGTATGTACCTGTATATGTACCTGCATGTACCTGTATATGTACCTGCATGTACGTGTATATGTACCTGCATGTACCTGTATATGTACCTGCATGTACGTGTATATGTACCTGCATGTACCTGTATGTACCTGTATATGTACTGTACCTGTTACTTTACGTGTATTATAATAAAATTTATACTATTGTCATTATAATAATTCTTGACAATAATGATAAATTCGCTGAGTTTTTTAAGTTAATTATTATAACAACATTATGGCAGTGTCTTATATATGATGTTAATATTTTGTTAATGAATGTATATTAACTGTGAGATACTCTTTACACATACCTATGTTCACTTCCACCCACCTGCACCCACCTGCACTCATACCCACTTGCACCAACTTACACCCACCTACACTCACCTACACTCATACCTACCTGCACTCACCTATACCCACCTGCACCCACCTACTCTCACCTACACCCACCTGGACCCACCTACACCCACCTGGACCCACCTACACCCACCTGCACCCACGTACACCCACCTAGTTGCATTTAGTACACTCAGACTTGGAGGAAAGTCTTGACAAAATTGAACATAATAAAGCTTTTAAGAAGGGGAGCTGGAGTGTGGTACTCAGCTAGGAAGATTCCCAGTCCTGGAATACTGAAGTCTCGGCACGGGAATCACTCATATCTTGAGAAACACTTCTAAGGTCACAGAGAAAGAAAAAACGTGTGTGTGTGTGTGTGTGTGTGTGTGTGTGTGTGTGTGTGTGTGTGTGTGTGTGTGTGTGTGTGTGTGTGTGTGTGTGTGTGTGTGTGTGTGTGTGTGTATGTGTGTGTGTACTCACCTAGTTGTACTCACCTAGTTGAGGTTGCAGGGGTCGAGTCCAAGATCCTGGCCCCGCCTCTTCACTGATCGCTACTAGGTCACTCTCCCTGAACCATGAGCTTTATCGTACCTCTGCTTAAAGCTATGTATGGATCCTGCCTCCACTACATCGCTTCCTAAACTATTCCACTTCCTGACTACTCTGTGGCTGAAGAAATACTTCCTAACATCCTTGTGATTCATCTGTGTCTTCAGCTTCCAACTGTGTCCCCGTGTTGCTGTGTCCAATCTCTGGAACATCCTGTCTTTGTCCACCTTGTCAATTCCTCTCAGTATTTTGTAAGTCGTTATCATGTCCCCCCTATCTCTCCTGTCCTCCAGTGTCGTCAGGTTGATTTCCCTTAACCTCTCCTCGTAGGACATACCCCTTAGCTCTGGGACTAGTCTTGTTGCAAACCTTTGCACTTTCTCTAGTTTCTTTACATGCTTGGCTAGGTGTGGGTTCCAAACTGGTGCCGCATACTCCAATATGGGCCT
Organism: Cherax quadricarinatus; assembly: GCF_038502225.1. Lineage (NCBI taxonomy): Eukaryota > Metazoa > Arthropoda > Malacostraca > Decapoda > Parastacidae > Cherax > Cherax quadricarinatus. The sequence goes on along the minus strand of NC_091352.1, from coordinate 403,337 downwards.
AACGTACACGGTGTACAGGGTCCTGAACGATGTGTGTGTGTGTGTGTGTGTGTGTGTGTGTGTGTGTGTGTGTGTGTGTGTGTGTTTCCTCGTATTCCGTGTTGTTGTGTTGTTAGTTTAAATTCTACTGATTTAAGTGTCTTTGTCATTTATATCAGAAGTTTTGTTTGTTGTATTATGTGTGACATTTCTGTTTGTTATGACATTGATCTCTGAAGGTCCTGGATAATTAAGGGATCACTCAAGGTCCATCAGAGATCAGACGATCTGTCAGTGACGGATGAGGTGATATTTACAGGTCTGTCAGAGATCAGATGATCTGTCAGTCAGGGATGAGGTGATATTTACAGGTCTGTCAGAGATCAGATGATCTGTCAGTCAGGGATGAGGTGATATTTACAGGTCTGTCAGAGATCAGATGATCTGTCAGTCAGGGATGAGGTGATATTTACAGGTCTGTTAGAGATCAGATGATCTTTGAACATGGTGTTTGTAATGTCTAGATGACTGCCAGTGCTCAGGCAGTATTTAAATAATGTCACAAAAACATCATTGGCACTTTATATTTGCTCTCAGTACTCAGTTAACTAAATAATACAACTTCAAAGCCCAGCTGACCTTTAAAGGAATCATCAATGATCATATGACCTTTCAAGTTGGTTTGTTTGCCTGAGTGACCTTTGTGTAAGGTTGACAGAGCCTTTCTGTCCTTTAAAGGTCCAGCAATAGAAGAGAGGCGAAGCTGCACTCATCCTCCAGTCTTCTTTAATTATTTAAGAGAATTTAAAGGTCGCAATCATTTTCTCGTGAACGTTCGACTTTTTGTTTATATCTTTCATTGGTTCTTCTCCTGTTACACTTGTTGTTTTCGTGTGTTATTGCCACTGTAGTTATCTGTCTGTCTTTATATTCAACAATAACAATAATAATAATAATAACAAATTCCTGGTTAAATACCTTGCATGAGGAGTTGAGAGGCGCCTGAGATATTAACGTGAGGTTCCAGCTGCACGTACGGACAAAAATATAATTTTAACATATTATTATTATTATTATTATAATCAAGGGGGAAGCGCTAAACCCGGAGGATTATACAGCAATTTTAACATAACCTACATCATTACTTGAAATGGAGCCTGGTAAAATAACCAGAGGCAACTAACTACGTTTAGATATTAACTAAACTAATGAACTTCGAGCAAACGGAATATGACAGAACTGTCCTCCCTGGAAGTTAGAGCGGGAGTAACTGGAAGTTAGAGTGGGAGTAACTTGAAGTTAAGAGTGAGTGGGAGTAACTGGAAGTTAGAGTGAGTAGGAGTCACTTGAAGTTAAGAGTGAGTGGGAGCAACTGGAAGTTAGAGTGAGTGAAGGAGTAATTAAAGTGAGTGGTGTGAGTGGAGAAGTAATCAGAGACACATAGAGCAATCTTTATTATAACGATGTTTCGTTCACTTTGAGCGAAACCATTTTCTAAGGAAGCTTTACCGGCGACGTATGTGGCATACTTCATGTCTGTCAGGGGTCTTCACGTAGTGTTGCTTCCCGTCTTTCATGTCTGTCAGGGGTCTTCACGTAGTGTTGCTTCCCGTCTTTCATGTCTGTCAGGGGTCTTCACGTAGTGTTGCTTCCCGTCTTTCATGTCTGTCAGGGGTCTTCACGTAGTGTTGCTTCCCGTCTTTCATGTCTGTCAGGGATCTTCACGTAGTGTTGCTCCCCGTCTTTCATGTCTGTCAGGGATCTTCACGTAGTGTTGCTCCCCGTCTTTCATGTCTGTCAGGGATCTTCACGTAGTGTTGCTCCCCGTCTTTCATGTCTGTCAGGGATCTTCACGTAGTGTTGCTCCCCGTCTTTCATGTCTGTCAGGGATCTTCACGTAGTGTTGCTCCCCGTCTTTCATGTCTGTCAGGGGTCTTCACGTAGTGTTGCTCCCCGTCTTTCATGTCTGTCAGGGATCTTCACGTAGTGTTGCTCCCCGTCTTTCATGTCTGTCAGGGATCTTCACGTAGTGTTGCTCCCCGTCTTTCATGTCTGTCAGGGGTCTTCACGTAGTGTTGCTCCCCGTCTTTCATGTCTGTCAGGGGTCTTCACGTAGTGTTGCTCCCCGTCTTTCATGTCTGTCAGGGATCTTCACGTAGTGTTGCTCCCCGTCTTTCATGTCTGTCAGGGGTCTTCACGTAGTGTTGCTCCCCGTCTTTCATGTCTGTCAGGGGTCTTCACGTAGTGTTGCTTCCCGTCTTTCATGTCTGTCAGGGGTCTTCACGTAGTGTTGCTCCCCGTCTTTCATGTCTGTCAGGGATCTTCACGTAGTGTTGCTCCCCGTCTTTCATGTCTGTCAGGGATCTTCACGTAGTGTTGCTCCCCGTCTTTCATGTCTGTCAGGGATCTTCACGTAGTGTTGCTCCCCGTCTTTCATGTCTGTCAGGGATCTTCACGTAGTGTTGCTTCCCGTCTTTCATGTCTGTCAGGGATCTTCACGTAGTGTTGCTCCCCGTCTTTCATGTCTGTCAGGGATCTTCACGTAGTGTTGCTTCCCGTCTTTCATGTCTGTCAGGGATCTTCACGTAGTGTTGCTCCCCGTCTTTCATGTCTGTCAGGGATCTTCACGTAGTGTTGCTCCCCGTCTTTCATGTCTGTCAGGGATCTTCACGTAGTGTTGCTCCCCGTCTTTCATGTCTGTCAGGGATCTTCACGTAGTGTTGCTCCCCGTCTTTCATGTCTGTCAGGGGTCTTCACGTAGTGTTGCTCCCCGTCTTTCATGTCTGTCAGGGATCTTCACGTAGTGTTGCTCCCCGTCTTTCATGTCTGTCAGGGGTCTTCACGTAGTGTTGCTCCCCGTCTTTCATGTCTGTCAGGGGTCTTCACGTAGTGTTGCTTCCCGTCTTTCATGTCTGTCAGGGGTCTTCACGTAGTGTTGCTCCCCGTCTTTCATGTCTGTCAGGGATCTTCACGTAGTGTTGCTCCCCGTCTTTCATGTCTGTCAGGGATCTTCACGTAGTGTTGCTCCCCGTCTTTCATGTCTGTCAGGGATCTTCACGTAGTGTTGCTCCCCGTCTTTCATGTCTGTCAGGGATCTTCACGTAGTGTTGCTCCCCGTCTTTCATGTCTGTCAGGGATCTTCACGTAGTGTTGCTTCCCGTCTTTCATGTCTGTCAGGGATCTTCACGTAGTGTTGCTCCCCGTCTTTCATGTCTGTCAAGGATCTTCACGTAGTGTTGCTCCCCGTCTTTCATGTCTGTCAGGGATCTTCACGTAGTGTTGCTTCCCGTCTTTCATGTCTGTCAGGGGTCTTATCTTATTATATTTGTAAAAACAATTGTGCCATCTTTCATACTGTTCTTCTTCACTTACACCATCTTTCATACTGTTCTTCTCTTACACCATCTTTCATACTGTTCTTCTCTTCTCTTACACCATCTTTCATACTGTTCTTCTCTTCTCTTACACCATCTTTCATACTGTTCTTCTCTTCTCTTACACCATCTTTCATACTGTTCTTCTCTTACACCATCTTTCATACTGTTCTTCTCTTCTCTTACACCATCTTTCATACTGTTCTTCTCTTACACCATCTTTCATACTGTTCTTCTCTTCTCTTACACCATCTTTCATACTGTTCTTCTCTTCTCTTACACCATCTTTCATACTGTTCTTCTCTTCTCTTACACCATCTTTCATACTGTTCTTCTCTTCTCTTACACCATCTTTCATACTGCTCTTCTCTTCTCTTACACCATCTTTCATACTGTTCTTCTCTTACACCATCTTTCATACTGTTCTTCTCTTACACCATCTTTCATACTGTTCTTCTCTTCACTTACACCATCTTTCATACTGTTCTTCTCTTCTCTTACACCATCTTTCATACTGTTCTTCTCTTCTCTTACACCATCTTTCATACTGTTCTTCTCTTCTCTTACACCATCTTTCATACTGTTCTTCTCTTCTCTTACACCATCTTTCATACTGCTCTTCTCTTCTCTTACACCATCTTTCATACTGTTCTTCTCTTACACCATCTTTCATACTGTTCTTCTCTTCTCTTACACCATCTTTCATACTGCTCTTCTCTTACACCATCTTTCATACTGTTCTTCTCTTACACCATCTTTCATACTGTTCTTCTCTTACACCATCTTTCATACTGTTCTTACACCATCTTTCATACTGCTCTTCTCTTACACCATCTTTCATACTGTTCTTCTCTTACACCATCTTTCATACTGTTCTTCTCTTACACCATCTTTCATACTGTTCTTCTCTTCTCTTACACCATCTTTCATACTGTTCTTCTCTTCTCTTACACCATCTTTCATACTGTTCTTCTCTTCTCTTACACCATCTTTCATACTGTTCTTCTCTTCACTTACACCATCTTTCATACTGTTCTTCTCTTCTCTTACACCATCTTTCATACTGTTCTTCTCTTCTCTTACACCATCTTTCATACTGTTCTTCTCTTCTCTTACACCATCTTTCATACTGTTCTTCTCTTCTCTTACACCATCTTTCATACTGTTCTTCTCTTCTCTTACACCATCTTTCATACTGTTCTTCTCTTCTCTTACACCATCTTTCATACTGTTCTTCTCTTACACCATCTTTCATACTGTTCTTCTCTTCTCTTACACCATCTTTCATACTGTTCTTCTCTTACACCATCTTTCATACTGTTCTTCTCTTCTCTTACACCATCTTTCATACTGTTCTTCTCTTCTCTTACACCATCTTTCTTCTCTTCTCTTACACCATCTTTCATACTGTTCTTCTCTTCTCTTACACCATCTTTCATACTGTTCTTCTCTTACACCATCTTTCATACTGTTCTTCTCTTCTCTTACACCATCTTTCATACTGTTCTTCTCTTCTCTTACACCATCTTTCATACTGTTCTTCTCTTCTCTTACACCATCTTTCATACTGTTCTTCTCTTACACCATCTTTCATACTGTTCTTCTCTTCTCTTACACCATCTTTCATACTGCTCTTCTCTTCTCTTACACCATCTTTCATACTGTTCTTCTCTTACACCATCTTTCATACTGTTCTTCTCTTCTCTTACACCATCTTTCATACTGTTCTTCTCTTACACCATCTTTCATACTGTTCTTCTCTTACACCATCTTTCATACTGTTCTTCTCTTCTCTTACACCATCTTTCATACTGTTCTTCTCTTCTCTTACACCATCTTTCATACTGTTCTTCTCTTCTCTTACACCATCTTTCTTACTGTTCTTCTCTTCTCTTACACCATCTTTCATACTGTTCTTCTCTTCTCTTACACCATCTTTCATACTGTTCTTCTCTTACTTACACCATCTTTCATACTGTTCTTCTCTTCTCTTACACCATCTTTCATACTGTTCTTCTCTTCTCTTACACCATCTTTCATACTGTTCTTCTCTTCTCTTACACCATCTTTCATACTGTTCTTCTCTTACACCATCTTTCATACTGTTCTTCTCTTCTCTTACACCATCTTTCATACTGTTCTTCTCTTCTCTTACACCATCTTTCATACTGTTCTTCTCTTCTCTTACACCATCTTTCATACTGTTCTTCTCTTCTCTTACACCATCTTTCATACTGTTCTTCTCTTCTCTTACACCATCTTTCATACTGTTCTTCTCTTCTCTTACACCATCTTTCATACTGTTCTTCTCTTCTCTTACACCATCTTTCATACTGTTCTTCTCTTCTCTTACACCATCTTTCATACTGTTCTTCTCTTACACCATCTTTCATACTGTTCTTCTCTTACACCATCTTTCATACTGTTCTTCTCTTCTCTTACACCATCTTTCATACTGTTCTTCTCTTACACCATCTTTCATACTGTTCTTCTCTCTTACACCATCTTTCATACTGCTCTTCTCTTCTCTTACACCATCTTTCATACTGTTCTTCTCTTCTCTTACACCATCTTTCATACTGTTCTTCTCTTCTCTTACACCATCTTTCATACTGTTCTTCTCTTCTCTTACACCATCTTTCATACTGTTCTTCTCTTCTCTTACACCATCTTTCATACTGTTCTTCTCTTCTCTTACACCATCTTTCATACTGTTCTTCTCTTCTCTTACACCATCTTTCATACTGTTCTTCTCTTCTCTTACACCATCTTTCATACTGTTCTTCTCTTCTCTTACACCATCTTTCATACTGTTCTTCTCTTCTCTTACACCATCTTTCATACTGTTCTTCTCTTCTCTTACACCATCTTTCATACTGTTCTTCTCTTCTCTTACACCATCTTTCATACTGTTCTTCTCTTCTCTTACACCATCTTTCATACTGTTCTTCTCTTCTCTTACACCATCTTTCATACTGTTCTTCTCTTCTCTTACACCATCTTTCATACTGTTCTTCTCTTCTCTTACACCATCTTTCATACTGTTCTTCTCTTCTCTTACACCATCTTTCATACTGTTCTTCTCTTCTCTTACACCATCTTTCATACTGTTCTTCTCTTCTCTTACACCATCTTTCATACTGTTCTTCTCTTCTCTTACACCATCTTTCATACTGCTCTTCTCTTCTCTTACACCATCTTTCATACTGTTCTTCTCTTCTCTTACACCATCTTTCATACTGTTCTTCTCTTCTCTTACACCATCTTTCATACTGTTCTTCTCTTCTCTTACACCATCTTTCATACTGTTCTTCTCTTCTCTTACACCATCTTTCATACTGTTCTTCTTCTCTTACACCATCTTTCATACTGTTCTTCTCTTCTCTTACACCATCTTTCATACTGTTCTTCTCTTCTCTTACACCATCTTTCATACTGTTCTTCTCTTCTCTTACACCATCTTTCATACTGTTCTTCTCTTCTCTTACACCATCTTTCATACTGTTCTTCTTCTCTTACACCATCTTTCATACTGTTCTTCTCTTCTCTTACACCATCTTTCATACTGTTCTTCTTCACTTACACCATCTTTCATACTGTTCTTCTTCTCTTACACCATCTTTCATACTGTTCTTCTCTTACACCATCTTTCATACTGTTCTTCTTCACTTACACCATCTTTCATACTGTTCTTCTTCTCTTACACCATCTTTCATACTGTTCTTCTTCTCTTACACCATCTTTCATACTGTTCTTCTTCACTTACACCATCTTTCATACTGTTCTTCTTCTCTTACACCATCTTTCATACTGTTCTTCTCTTACACCATCTTTCATACTGTTCTTCTCTTCACTTACACCATCTTTCATACTGTTCTTCTTCTCTTACACCATCTTTCATACTGTTCTTCTCTTACACCATCTTTCATACTGTTCTTCTCTTCTCTTACACCATCTTTCATACTGTTCTTCTCTTACACCATCTTTCATACTGTTCTTCTCTTCTCTTACACCATCTTTCATACTGTTCTTCTCTTCTCTTACACCATCTTTCATACTGTTCTTCTCTTCTCTTACACCATCTTTCATACTGTTCTTCTCTTACACCATCTTTCATACTGTTCTTCTCTTCTCTTACACCATCTTTCATACTGTTCTTCTCTTCACTTACACCATCTTTCATACTGTTCTTCTCTTCTCTTACACCATCTTTCATACTGTTCTTCTCTTCTCTTACACCATCTTTCATACTGTTCTTCTCTTCTCTTACACCATCTTTCATACTGTTCTTCTCTTCTCTTACACCATCTTTCATACTGTTCTTCTCTTCTCTTACACCATCTTTCATACTGTTCTTCTCTTCTCTTACACCATCTTTCATACTGTTCTTCTCTTCTCTTACACCATCTTTCATACTGTTCTTCTCTTCTCTTACACCATCTTTCATACTGTTCTTCTCTTCTCTTACACCATCTTTCATACTGTTCTTCTCTTCTCTTACACCATCTTTCATACTGTTCTTCTCTTCTCTTACACCATCTTTCATACTGTTCTTCTCTTCTCTTACACCATCTTTCATACTGTTCTTCTCTTCTCTTACACCATCTTTCATACTGTTCTTCTCTTCTCTTACACCATCTTTCATACTGTTCTTCTCTTCTCTTACACCATCTTTCATACTGTTCTTCTCTTCTCTTACACCATCTTTCATACTGTTCTTCTCTTCTCTTACACCATCTTTCATACTGTTCTTCTCTTCTCTTACACCATCTTTCATACTGTTCTTCTCTTCTCTTACACCATCTTTCATACTGTTCTTTCATACTCTTCTCTTACACCATCTTTCATACTGTTCTTCTCTTCTCTTACACCATCTTTCATACTGTTCTTCTCTTCTCTTACACCATCTTTCATACTGTTCTTCTCTTCTCTTACACCATCTTTCATACTGTTCTTCTCTTCTCTTACACCATCTTTCATACTGTTCTTTTCTTCTCTTACACCATCTTTCATACTGTTCTTCTCTTCTCTTACACCATCTTTTCTGTTCTCATCTCTTACACCATCTTTCATACTGTTCTTCTCTTCTCTTACACCATCTTTCATACTGTTCTTTTCTTCTCTTACACCATCTTTCATACTGTTCTTCTCTTCTCTTACACCATCTTTCATACTGTTCTTCTCTTCTCTTACACCATCTTTCATACTGTTCTTCTCTTCTCTTACACCATCTTTCATACTGTTCTTCTCTTCTCTTACACCATCTTTCATACTGTTCTTCTCTTCTCTTACACCATCTTTCATACTGTTCTTCTCTTCTCTTACACCATCTTTCATACTGTTCTTCTCTTCTCTTACACCATCTTTCATACTGTTCTTCTCTTCTCTTACACCATCTTTCATACTCTTCTCTTACACCATCTTTCATACTGTTCTTCTCTTCTCTTACACCATCTTTCATACTCTTCTCTTACACCATCTTTCATACTGTTCTTCTCTTCTCTTACACCATCTTTCATACTGTTCTTCTCTTCTCTTACACCATCTTTCATACTGTTCTTCTCTTCTCTTACACCATCTTTCATACTGTTCTTCTCTTCTCTTACACAATCTTTCATACTGTTACTGTTCTTCTCTTCTCTTACACCATCTTTCATACTGTTCTTTCATACTGTTCTTCTCTTACACCATCTTTCATACTGTTCTTCTCTTACACCATCTTTCATACTGTTCTTCTCTTACACCATCTTTCATACTGTTCTTCTCTTACACCATCTTTCATACTGTTCTTCTCTTCTCTTACACCATCTTTCATACTGTTCTTCTCTTCTCTTACACCATCTTTCATACTGTTCTTCTCTTCTCTTACACCATCTTTCATACTGTTCTTCTCTTCACTTACACCATCTTTCATACTGTTCTTCTCTTCTCTTACACCATCTTTCATACTGTTCTTCTCTTACACCATCTTTCATACTGTTCTTCTCTTACACCATCTTTCATACTGTTCTTCTCTTACACCATCTTTCATACTGTTCTTCTCTTACACCATCTTTCATACTGTTCTTCTCTTCTCTTACACCATCTTTCATACTGTTCTTCTCTTCTCTTACACCATCTTTCATACTGTTCTTCTCTTCTCTTACACCATCTTTCATACTGTTCTTCTCTTCTCTTACACCATCTTTCATACTGTTCTTCTCTTCTCTTACACCATCTTTCATACTGTTCTTCTCTTCTCTTACACCATCTTTCATACTGTTCTTCTCTTCTCTTACACCATCTTTCATACTGTTCTTCTCTTCACTTACACCAACTTTCATACTGTTTTTCTCTTCACTTACACCATCTTTCATACTGTTCTTCTCTTCTCTTACACCATCTTTCATACTGTTCTTCTCTTCTCTTACACCATCTTTCATACTGTTCTTCTCTTCTCTTACACCATCTTTCCTACTGTTCTTCTCTTCACTTACACCATCTTTCATACTGTTCTTCTCTTCTCTTACACCATCTTTCATACTGTTCTTCTCTTCACTTACACCATCTTTCATACTGTTCTTCTCTTCTCTTACACCATCTTTCATACTGTTCTTCTCTTCTCTTACACAATCTTTCATACTGTTTTTCTCTTCACTTACACCATCTTTCATACTGTTCTTCTCTTCTCTTACACCATCTTTCATACTGTTCTTCTCTTACACCATCTTTCATACTGTTCTTCTCTTCACTTACACCATCTTTCATACTGTTCTTCTCTTCTCTTACACCATCTTTCATACTGTTCTTCTCTTCTCTTACACCATCTTTCATACTGTTCTTCTCTTACACCATCTTTCATACTGTTCTTCTCTTCTCTTACACCATCTTTCATACTGTTCTTCTCTTACACCATCTTTCATACTGTTCTTCTCTTACACCATCTTTCATACTGTTCTTCTCTTCACTTACACCATCTTTCATACTGTTCTTCTCTTCTCTTACACCATCTTTCATACTGTTCTTCTCTTCTCTTACACCATCTTTCATACTGTTCTTCTCTTCTCTTACACCATCTTTCATACTGTTCTTCTCTTCTCTTACACCATCTTTCATACTGTTCTTCTCTTCTCTTACACCATCTTTCATACTGTTCTTCTCTTCTCTTACACCATCTTTCATACTGTTCTTCTCTTCACTTACACCATCTTTCATACTGTTTTTCTCTTCACTTACACCATCTTTCATACTGTTCTTCTCTTCTCTTACACCATCTTTCATACTGTTCTTCTCTTCTCTTACACCATCTTTCATACTGCTCTTCTCTTCTCTTACACCATCTTTCATACTGTTCTTCTCTTACACCATCTTTCATACTGTTTTTCTCTTCACTTACACCATCTTTCATACTGTTCTTCTCTTCACTTACACCATCTTTCATACTGTTCTTCTCTTCACTTACACCATCTTTCATACTGTTCTTCTCTTACACCATCTTTCATACTGTTCTTCTCTTCTCTTACACCATCTTTCATACTGTTCTTCTCTTCTCTTACACCATCTTTCATACTGTTCTTCTCTTCTCTTACACCATCTTTCATACTGTTCTTCTCTTCACTTACACCATCTTTCATACTGTTCTTCTCTTCACTTACACCATCTTTCATACTGTTCTTCTCTTCACTTACACCATCTTTCATACTGTTCTTCTCTTCACTTACACCATCTTTCATACTGTTCTTCTCTTACACCATCTTTCATACTGTTCTTCTCTTACACCATCTTTCATACTGTTCTTCTCTTCACTTACACCATCTTTCATACTGTTCTTCTCTTACACCATCTTTCATACTGTTCTTCTCTTCTCTTACACCATCTTTCATACTGTTCTTCTCTTCACTTACACTATCTTTCATACTGTTCTTCTCTTACACCATCTTTCATACTGTTCTTCTCTTCTCTTACACCATCTTTCATACTGTTCTTCTCTTCACTTACACCATCTTTCATACTGTTCTTCTCTTCACTTACACCATCTTTCATACTGTTCTTCTCTTCACTTACACCATCTTTCATACTGTTCTTCTCTTACACCATCTTTCATACTGTTCTTCTCTTCTCTTACACCATCTTTCATACTGTTCTTCTCTTCACTTACACCATCTTTCATACTGTTCTTCTCTTCTCTTACACCATCTTTCATACTGTTCTTCTCTTCTCTTACACCATCTTTCATACTGTTCTTCTCTTCACTTACACCATCTTTCATACTGTTCTTCTCTTCACTTACACCATCTTTCATACTGTTCTTCTCTTACACCATCTTTCATACTGTTCTTCTCTTCTCTTACACCATCTTTCATACTGTTCTTCTCTTCACTTACACTATCTTTCATACGATGTAATAAGATAATTTTTCAGTTCCTCCTTCCAGTTGTAATGTCCACATTAATCTTTTATAGGATCGCTAAAGCTTTTTGGAAATCTGTCTGAATGTAATTGGCCCATTAATTACTTTCTAAAATATTTAAAAAAAAATTCCTGGTACTTTTAATAGATTTGACAAATGTGACTTTGTTGACCGGAAGTGTGTAATACAAGCCTTTTTGCTCTCAGTGTTTTATCCACTCGTTGTTAATGGCTTTTTTCCAATATTTTAACAATATGAATGAGTGAAAAGTGAATGGCAGTGAGTTAAAGTGAGTGACAGTGAATAAGCGAGTGAGTGACAGTGTGTGTGTGTACTCTCTTATGTTTGGTTGCAAGGTCAGGTTTTAGCGCCTGTGTGTGTGTACTAACCTATTTGTACTCATCTATTTGTGGCTGCAGGGATCGATTCATAGCTCCTGGCCCCCCCTCTTCACTGATTGCTACTAGGTCCTCTCTCTCCCTGCTCCATGAGCTTTGTCAAACCTCGTTTTAAAACTATGCATGGTTCCTGCCTCTATTACGTCCACTTCCTGACAATTCTTTGACTGAAGAAATACTTCCTAACATCCCTTTGACTCAAAGGAGTCTTCAACTTCCAATTGTGACCCCTTGTTTCTGTGTCCCATCTCTGGAACATCCTGTCTTTGTCCACCTTGCCAGTTCCTCGCAGTATTTTATATGTCGTTATTATGTCTCCCCTAACCCTCCTGTCCTATGTGTGTGTATGTGTGTACTCAC